>NW_017310006.1:0-3104 GCF_000935625.1 Nanorana parkeri
CTTGCAACCTGAAGATCTTTAGCTCCCAGTTTCCCCAGTCAATGGTCGGGACACAAGTGTAGGTGAAACAAACTCTGATTTATTGAGCAACTGCACAAACTTTTATACAGCAAGTGATGAGATCAGATTATAATCCCATCACATCCCCTCCCCCTCCCAGACCATCGGTCTGCTCAACACCACAGGGTTTCCCCTGCTAACGAACTCCAGAACAAAGGGAGATAACGAGGGGGGAGGGGGGGTGCTGATAGTCTTTCCATAACCAGGTCACACAGCATAACGCACTCAAACATAACCCAACACCAATACACATTTAACTCTTGAAACTGATCACCATGTCGTCACACTGACAACGCTCTGTCCCTGTCTGTCTGTTATAGGGTGACAACGCTCTGTCCTTGTCTGTCTGTTATAGGGTGACAACGCTCTGTCCTTGTCTGTCTGTTATAGGGTGACAATGCTCTGTCCTTGTCTGTCTGTTATAGGGTGACAACGCTCTGTCCTTGTCTGTCTGTTATAGGGTGACAACGCTCTGTCCTTGTCTGTCTGTTATAAGGTGACCACGCTCTGTCCTTGTCTGCCTGTTATAGGGGCAGGTGACTACCTCACTATACACTAAACCAACTGACCGTAATACATTGCTCTCATATGGCAGCGCTCACCCTGACAGACTGAGGGACTCCTTGCCCATCTCTCAGTTTGTCAGGGTTATGCGTATTTGTTCAGATACAGTCGATTGCGAAATACAACTATCCAAAATGTATAACAAATTTAGTGAGAGAGGTTATCCTAAAGATGTCCTTGACCACACATTAAACGTGGCCAGAGAGAGATATCTAACTACCAAGTTCAAGGAGGAACTATCCAATGATACATTCCTAGTCACTAAATATCATTCTCACTCACATCAGATTAGACGCATAATTAATCGTAACACCAATATCTTGAGAGCTGATAAGACCCTAACATCAACGGTTAAACGTGCACCACGTATTGTCTATTCGGGTAACAAGTCCCTTCGCAACCTCCTGGTTAATGCGGACCCGCGCCCCAAGTATGGCACTCTGCCACTAAAAATATCCTCCAAACATGAATGTTATAGATGCTGCAATTGCAGCGTCTGCAACTCACTGATCACCGGTGATTCGTTTTTCCACCCATATACGGGGAAGAAATACTCTATCCGTGGATACTTAAATTGTGTCTCAGATTATTGTATCTACATATTAAAATGTCCTTGTTCACTGGTCTATGTGGGCAAAACCATTAATGTTTTTAAAAAACGATACTAAAAACACAAAAGTGACATCAAAATGGCAATCGAAAACAAAAGTCTTGGAAAAGACATCGACCCCAATAAGCCAGTGGCCGTACATTTTTCCCAATTGAATCACCAGATACATGAATTGAAGGCGATGGTCATCGAACAGGTATCGAGACCCCATAGAGGGGGAAATAGAGACAATTTATTATTGCGTAGAGAAGCCTTTTGGATTCACACTCTTAATACTGTTAGACCAAAAGGACTCAATACTTCATTGTCCCTATCCTGTTTCTTGACAGACTAACCTTACCAAACATAAACTACTCTGCTTAGTATTGAGCTTTTGTATCCATATGCACCAGCCACGTATAGATATATAATATTAACATATCAGTATTAATGATTTTTTATATAATTAAATTATTCCTTGATACTAAAAAAGACCTATAATCTCATATTAAGAAACCATTGCATACTATATCAATAAGATTTTAAATATTTATGATGCTTGTTTTGGTATATCAATTATTAATTTGATTTATTCTCTTTACTTGTGGCCCAAATGTGCAATCATGATATTACGTGCTGTTCTGTTTTAAATGTCTTTTAAATGTTTGTTTTTTATGTATATCTTATCTGTTTTAGTATGTTTCTCTATATATGTGGTTCGTTTTTTAATAAAATTGTTGCCATATCTAATGCCCTATTACATATACTTTTCCAAGGATATTGCTGTGCCTATATATTGGTCTGATTGGCTATCCATTTTTCTAGTCTTGTTCTTGTCTCCTGTTTTTCGGATCGGCTATACTGGCAGTGCACTTTGAATTGGCTGCCTTGACGAAACATTTCTTGTCCCTATGGTAACCCATAAAGCTTCCATTTGTACCGCATCACATAGCCTATGGAGCTTTGCGCATGCGCCGTACGCTTTCTGTGAGTCGTAACGGCCTGCCCCTTGTTTGTGACGTCTTTCTCCCGCGCCTGCGTTAAGTGGAAATAGATTGCGGATTACAGCATATCATATGTACCATAGCGATTGGTGCCCTGGATATCAATATTGCCTCTATGCCGACCTCTATGCAGCCACAGCACCTGGAAGTTTCGATTTTTGGTATGTGTCGATTTATGTTTTTTCTGGTTTCATGTTTTTTGTTTAAAAATTTCTTTTGAACTGCTTCTGAGTTTTTCAAAGATGGCGTTTTTGCCGCCATTATGACATCACGATGGGTGTATCTCTTTGATCATTGAGTCATCACAGGGGGTATATATGTGTGGGTTGTTTGATTATTTCTTTGTCATACTTTCTGCCTTGAAGAAGGGACCCTGTGTGGCCCCGAAACGTCGGCTCCCCTATGACGTCTTTTGTCCAATAAAGGGACATATCTACTTTCAAAAAATCGAGTGCTGGTGACTTTCTGCTTCTTTGCTGTCTGTTATAGGGTGACAACGCTCTGTCCTTGTCTGTCTGTTATAGGGTGACAAAACTCTGTCCTTGTCTGCCTGTTATAGGGTGACAACGCTCTGTCCTTGTCTGCCTGTTATAGGGTGACAATGCTCTGTCCTTGTCTGTCTGTTATAGGGTGACAACGCTCTGTCCCTGTCTGTCTGTTATAGGGTGACAACTCTCTGTCCTGGTCTGTCTGTTATAGGGTGACAACGCTCTGTCCCTGTCTGTCTGTTATAGGGTGACAACGCTCTGTCCCTGTCTGTCTGTTATAGGGTGACAACTCTCTGTCCTGGTCTGTCTGTTATAGGGTGACAATGCTCTGTCCCTGTCTGTCTGTTATAGGGTGACAACGCTCTGTCCCTGTCTGTCTGTTATAGGGTGACAACTCTC
>NW_017310006.1:3255-7503 GCF_000935625.1 Nanorana parkeri
AGTTCAAAGGTCATGCAGTGCATTATGGGTTATATACATACCTGATGACTGGAACCACCAACCAACCACTGTGACTATGAAGATAAAATGGCCTCCCCCAATCAGATGTGAGGTGAAGGTGTTGAGGATTGGTTAGATGACAAGTCATATCAGCCTTAAGCGTCTCCTCACACGTGTCTGTTCTCATGCAGCAATACGCATGGATCTCTCTGCATGGAAACGCAGGACAAGTAGAAGTCCCATTATTTCCTATGTGGCTGGTTCACATCTATGAGCCGCAGTGTAGCGTGAAAGGGAATCTATATGGGCCCATTCACACCTACAATGTGGACATGACCACGCCCACTGCAATGTACACGCAACAGTGTCACTCCAACCGAAGACTTTTCATGTGGCTGACAACTCCCTTACATTTCACAGAGGAGGGACAACCAATATCCCATCATCCATCCAAATGTCCCAACATTTCATCTTCTAAGACCCCGTACACGGATAATTCATTGCAATGTGTCACTGGAGGAATTTCTCACCTCTCTTTCCTGTTTTTTCATTACCATCATCTCCCCTCCCCCGCTGTCTATCCAATCTTCCATTACCACCATCCCCCTCCCCCGCTGTCTATCCAATCTTCCATTACCACCACCATCCCCCTCCCCCGCTGTCTATCCAGTCTGTCAGTATAACACATCAGATGAAGGTTCTCCTCCTGTACACATCTCAGCCCAGCACACCAGGCATACAGTCTGCTATCCCAATGGTTGGGTGGCTATGAGTGTGTGGGGTCCCTGTCATGGTTATGGGTCCTCAGTATTAGGTGGGTGATTCACAAGGAGGGGGGGGCTATAAATGTGGGACACTTTTCACACCCCTATAGTGTGAGGACAGAGGGGGATGGTTGGGTGTATTTGTATATTGGGGTCAGTTATGAAGAGATCACACATCCCGCCATGGACATACAATCTACGTCAGATCTACTCCCAGCATAGGAGACCACTGACATACATTGTACGGCTGCAGATTTGTACATTACACATCGCACACATTTCCAGGAAGACATCAAAATACTTCCCATTAGTGTGTATAAAAATGTCCGTCATTTCCTCCAGACCCCAATACCAGCCCCCCCTTTCCCTCATTCCAGGAACCCCTCCCCCGCTAACACTCTCATTTTATTCTTTATGAAGGTTTGGAGAATGGTGTGTATCTATAGACAAAAGAAGAAGATTAGAATCTGGAGGTTGTGGAGCCGCCTCCTCCTCTTCAGGTAATACTCGGATCCCGATATGAAGACAATGTCCAGAATGGAATGATATCACATTGACCTGTTCATGAAACTGATGATTCAGCTTTTTCCTTTTCTTCAGATTCAGCGATGAGAGATTCTACTGAATGTCATTCCGGAATGATCTGACCCATGAATGTCTCCTTCCTCCCATTCCTCCATTTTATATTGTATTGTTACTCCTTCATGTATTCATTACTACAAAATACAAATGTGATTGTTGGATCTTCACCCCCAAAACAGATGAAGACTAATAAAGGTGGAAATGTCTCTTCCCTGAATGTTGTCTCTATAGAATGATGTCACTTCCTGTCCCATGGACCCGGTCTGATAAAGGTCCGTCTGCCCTACTTGCTCTGGTGGATCAGCACCACAGCTGGCTGTTCCTGGGGGCCATCTTGTTTTAGTATCGGGAGTTGAGACGACAGGGAGGAAAGGATTGTGATGATAACCCTTAGCCTCACCCCTCACAGGGAATTTCCAGCTCGCGGGACAACAATCTCCGGCCAGCAGACTCAGAGTGATGGTCACAGTGGTTGGATAACTCCGGAGTTAACCCTTTACAGACACACAACAGCTGCCACCACATGTTTTACCAGAAGCACGCACCGTTCCTAGCAAACGTTGTGACAATTGTGACCTTAAGCCATGCCTGAGATGCCCGCTGTCCCTCCAGACAGGAATAAAAGAGGTTTTACCATACGGTAGAGCTCTTCACAGAGACAAAGAATCTTCACATTCTTATTTACTGATTTTATAACTTTGTTTAATAAAGAAAAATAGACAGAAAAGAGACAAATAATACAACAGCGAAACAAGAAGGGAATAAGAATGAAGTTACGTAGCACCGGGTCTCGGGGTCTTTGGCTTCCAGCAGAGTTCAGTCAGAGTTCAGTCCATGAAGCATACACTGGATGAAGATATTTATCTGCACTTTCATCACCAATCCTAATGTGTTCAATTTATAATGTCATCACATACAAGAAAGTGGCGTCATCGAGGGGTTAAGCTTTGCTCCTATATCCCCCCTTATGATTTGTTGGCCGTGTTGGTGGGTCAATAATTATGGCGGAATATTTACTTTGAGAAAACACAATAAGGATGTTCAATGTACACAGATTGAGACTTACTGGAGGTCTCGGGACAGACTTCAGAAAATCGCGCGGCTGATGATTATAATTACGTGAATTTTCAAGCTCTATGAATGTTACACGATTGGAGCAGATTACAGGAGGCACAGAGGGGTCTGAACATTTCCCGAAATATAAAAGAGGCCCCAAAATTGGAATTATCAGTTAAATAAAATCAGATTTGTATACAATTAGAATATGATATTGCAGCCCCTCCCACCTCCTGTGGGTACTAGGAATCTAGCTGTGCTAGAACTGTAATCAGTCTGGTTGGATTATAGTTGGTTATTATCTGGTTAATTCCGGGTGTTAGGTCATTGATTGTACCTGCCTGGAGTGGGGCAGCCAATAGAGGGACATCTTGAGTGAGTGGGATGTGACCCCACTGCAGAGTGGGGTAGCCAATAGAGGGACATCTTGATTGAGTGGGATGTGACCATGCTGCTGAGTGGGGTAGCCAATAGAGGGACATCTTGAGTGAGTGGGATGTGACCCTGTTGCAGAGTGGGGCAGCCAATAGAGGGACATCTTGAGTGAGCGGGATGTAACTCTGCTGCAGAGTGGGGCAGCCAATAGAGGGACATCTTGAGTGAGTGGGATGTGACGCTGCTGCAGAGTGGGGTAGCCAATAGAGGGACAACTTGAGTGAGTGGGATGTGACCCTGCTGCAGAGTGGGGTAGCCAGTAGAGGGACATCTTGAGTGTCTATTCCAATCACTATGAAATTCATGGCCACTGGTGCATGCTGGGGGAGTGCATATATACTCAGGGATTGCCATGTGCTGGGTTCAGTCCGCCCCCGGGCTTGGCCAGGGCTAAATGTACAATGTTGGAGAAACTGATTAGGCCTCAAGCCTGGAGGAGGCCACATGTGGACCCAGTTGGTGTCTGGAATTAATTGGGGAGGAGAACCGGAGAAGCCCTATGACTACTGGAGGTACCAGAAGCTGATTTGGACCTCAAGAACAAGCCTGGTGTCTCTCCCATGGAAGATCTCATGGACATCTCTATCCAGCTGTCGCTCTATTGTCCAGTGTCAGCCTGTTCTCCTAATAATTCTGCACTGTGGAAGTCTGGAGGGATTGGTGAGTCTGCAGTCCGTGTTCTATTCTTGCTATGGATGTCCTAAGCCCTATACGCTCTCTCCCAGTGATGATGTTCTCAATAAAGCATGTAAAAAGGCACTTAAAGTGACTGGCGTCCAATTTGTCGATCACATGGCCCTTCACTGGCTAAGGATCTGCCCCTGAGAGTGAAATATCGGCCCTCCCTACCCTTTGGGGTCCACCTCAGGCCTTTGGGGGTCAGGGGGGTGCTACAATATGATAAGGATAGAAATGAGAGGCTAGATATATTCCAAACAGTGGAAGAAAAGGACGCGGTGTGATTGGCTGATACATCAAGATTAGACACCTATAGGCTGAATCAGAATATGAATACAATGGAAAGAGAAGCTCTGAGGGCTTTCAGGAGGAACTCCAACATTGTGACAAAGTGGGGCTGTAGTTGTCCTACATACGGAGAATGATCTAATAGAGGCTCAGAGACAACAATCAGACGTGAAGACCTCCAGCAGAGGGAGTGGTGATCCCAGAGAAAAGTATAAGAAAGAGCGAGATTGTCCAGTAAGGGGGAGCAGTGGCAATGGATGTTGTAGACAATGAACTAGAATTACCCCCCCGAGTATCCAGTGGTACCTCCTGTCCATCACCTCCCCATAGTGCATAAAGGAGGACTTCCTGTAACCGGTAGACCTATAGTGGCCGGTATTGGCTCCTTATGTGATCCTTGGAGTGACATAGTGGACAGTTTACTCCAGCCTCTAGTAAGGGATTG
>NW_017310006.1:10992-23593 GCF_000935625.1 Nanorana parkeri
GGTCTGAGATTAGACTGCATCTCGTCCAACTTCTTCTTGTGTCCTCGTGTCTTCCTCAGAGTTCTCAGGTGAAATAGTTTATTCCCAATAGTCCTCATTGATGAGTTTGTAAATTGTAATCACGTCTCCTCTTAGGCGCCTCTTTTCTAAAGGGGAACAAGTTTATTTATTTTTGTAGTCTATCTTCATAGCTGAGGTCCTCTATCTTCATGAATAATTCTGTTGCCCTTCTCTGAACCTTCTCTAGTTGAAGGACGTCCTTCCTGAGGATGTGTGACCGAGCTGAGTCACGTACCCAAGATGTGGCTGAACCAGTGATTTATAAAGTGGTAGAATTCGTGACTCTGGAATAAATCTCTCTATTAATGCAGTTAGTATTCTACTGGCTTTGTTATCTGCAGCTCGGCATTGCATGCCATTGTTCAGTCTGTGGTGTCTATAAGAACCCCCAGATCTTCCCCCATCTCCGATGTCCCCAGTGACACCCCTTCCGAGGTGTATTCAGCATGTTTGTTCTTAGCTCCCATACGCAGAACTTTTGATTCATCAATACTGAAACTCATCTGCCATATTGCCGCCCACTTTATCCAAATCTGGCTGCCGGGATTCCATGTCTTGTTGGGAACTTCTTTCCCTACATAACCTCATGTCATCATCAAACACTGACAGTGAGATATTTATCCTCACCTCTATATCATTTATATAAAGGAAGAATAACTAGAACCGGGCCGGGGGGGTACTTCACTCACCACTTTGAGAATTGCCCGTTTATCCCTCCCCTCTGGATACATTCTTGCAGCCAGTTCTTTAGCCGTCTACACACAGGTTCTTCAATGCCCATCAACCTTCATCTGTCAATGAAACATTTGGGATTCTGCTGTCCTCCTTATAACTCGCCTCCTCATAGAAAGTCAATCGGTTTGTCTGACAAGAAAGGTCCTTCATACATGCCATGCCGGATATCACTTATAATACTCTTATCACATGCAAAGGTTTGACCCTGACCACTCCCTCAGAAACTTCTCATACTCTTGATGTGAGGCTGGCTGGCCTCTAGTTACCCAGAAGACATCTTCAACCTGTTTTTTGAATATCGGTTCCCCATTGGCTTTCCTCTCGTCACCTGATACCTCTCCTGTCATTAAAGATTAAAGGAACAATGGTCTGGCAATAAGTGACACATAGCACTCCGCGCCAAACCCTGTGTAGCTGCGAGCACTATAAGAAGTGTTACCCTCTGAATGTGTCAGATTATAATGAATGTGCTGCGCTTCATCTAGAACAATAAACAAATCTCTATAATAAATAAAGTGTTATACAATACACGCAATCACAGTGCTCACAATCTCTTTTCTTGTAAATAATATCCCTCTGGAGAGTTCAATCCTATATTCCGTGTTCAGATGTGGAATCACACGTACAAGGTGCTCAAGATTTGTCCCAAATGCACCGCACTCTTTATACTTCCACTGTGAAAGTTCCTTATACAAAGTCCAATTATCACCCAGGTGCTCCCCCCTCTCAGTGGGCCGTTCACCCCTCTGAGTGGGCCGCACATTTTTTCCCCGTTTTTTGGGGTGGGGTCCCTCCTAAAATGCCTACCAGACCTAAAGGATCTGGTATTGTTTAGGAGGGGAAACTTCTTTAGAAATGTCAGTTTTGCTGCAGCAGGTTTTATACATCGTACAGATCCTCCACTTCACAGGCATGTTATGGGGACCCCCCAGGCACCATATTTACAGGAATATTTCATTTTTATTGTTTCACTTCAAGCAATGTTACAATCACTGTGTTTTCTTAAAACGTACAGCGCTAGCCGTCCTTCAAAAGTGGATATAAGAAATCAAACGTTAGGATCGAGGTTTGAAGCATGCAATTGAAGAGTAGATACAAATATAAATCAAAAATTCAATGAAAGGGTGTATCTCAAAAACTCAATATCTTGAATTTAAATCAATGTGAATGGTTGTGTATAACAGATATTAGTCTAAAATGATCAGTGATGTATAAAAATATATAATAATTGTTAATAAACTGTGATAAGTGGTGAATATATGTATCAAGTGTGGGTGATTATTGTTAATAAATAGTGGATACAACAAACAATGTGTAACCGTTTAAAATAAAATGAAATAAACTTCTATCAGTGTGTATGTGAATAGTCCAAATCTTTTAAAGTCTTTGAAAATCCATAAATATAAGACACTTCCACAGTGAAAATTCAGTGCAATAGTGTGTCCAACGAAAATCCAAAAAAGAACCGAAGAAAAAATGAAGAAAAAATGCGGAGAAAATCCCCTCAAGGGAATGCACTCACCAGATCAAAAGATGTTAAACACGTTTGTTTCATCAAGGTAAGCCTGGAGCTCCGTCTTTAATTCCCACGCTTAATCGGACTTCAAGGAAGGAAGGGTCTCCCGTTTCCCCGAGGTGTTTAAACGGAGTATCCTCGTTTTTTAGGGGTCCCCCCGGTGGGATGTCCAATCTGGTAATAAAGATAAAGCATACGCTCATAGCGTAATAAAATCCAGGTTTATTATGATCACACAGCATACAAGTTAAAAAGAGCGCTAAAATATATTTTAAAAAAGCCGGCTGATCACTTTAGGCGTGATTCCTTTAGACTGGATCAAATGACGTGAGAATAGGCCCGCCCCCATTTAAATAGTTTTTTTTCTCTCATTAATTACAAACATACGTGAGCACCACCAAGGGTAGATTAACCACAGATTGGTGCCGGGTTGGTCTAAAAGATGCACGAATCTCTCAGTTAATGATGTTCATATCCCCTTAAAACCGTAAAGTGATTACGGCACTAATGAAATTATTTTTTAGGGATAAGACTCTATAGGTTGGTTAATAGTATACAAATAGAAGGAAACAGGAAAACAATACCATAAGGGAATCCAATACGATATGGGAATATGTGATCCAATTTTGTCCCTAAGCATATCTGACAGATGTGCGGTACAATTAAATCCTTAAAATATATCTGGCAAATACGATAAAGGAATCTTCATTAGTTCCATCAGTAAAAGCTATATATACACATCTATAAATATACATAACCAAATACAATAAAATTTCATAAAAATGTCATTATTAGTACTACCTAATAAAAACATATAGTTTTAAAACCATATCAGTAGAATCATAGATAGTTGTGTTAGTAGAGGCGTATAAAAGAACCTTTTTCTTAAAAAGCAGGAGTAGGGAGAGATCTCGATACAGATTGCATAATCAAATAGAATAATGCTAATTGAGCAAAAACGAGAACTCAGGTTTAATGTGTGAGTTCTGTTACAAGGGTTATTATGATCCATGAATATATCTACGTGGAGAAGGAAAGTGTTTATCTATAGATTGGGGCATTAATTTCTATACATATATATTAAATTCTAGTTCGGAACGATATTTTATTAGAGAAATTACTCAATTGAGTATATGCTGCTTGTATATGCTTTTATATGCTGTGTGATCTCTAATAAAATATCGTTCCGAAGACCTGCCATCCCTTGAAAACGTGTGTGACGAAACGCGTCGGGGGAGGGCCTATTCTCACGTCATTTGATCCAGTCTAAAGGAATCACGCTTAAAGTGATCAGCCGGCTTTTTTAAAATATATTTCAGCGCTCTTTTTAACTTGTATATGCTGTGTGATCAAAATAAACCTGGATTTTATTACGCTATGAGCGTATGCTTTATCTTTATCACCTGATTGGACATCCAACCGGGGGGACCCCTAAAAGCAAGGATATTTCGTTTAAACACCTCGGAGAAACGGGAGACCTTTCCTTCCTTGAAGTCCGATTAAGCGTGGGAATTAAAGACGGAGCTCCAGGCTTACCTTGATGAAACAAACGGGTTTAACATCTTCTGATCTGGTGAGTGCATTCCCTTGAGGGGACTTTCTCCGCATTTTTTCTTCATTTTTTCTTCGGTTCTTTTTTGGATTTTCGTTGGACACATTACTGCACTGAATTTTCACTGTTGAAGTGTCTTATATTTATGGAATTTCAAAGACTTTAAAAGATTTGGACTATTCACATACACACCTATAGAAGTTTATTTTATTTAAACAGTTACACATTGTTTGTTGTATCCACTATTTATTAACAAAAATCACTCACACTTGATACATATATTCACAACTTATCACAGTTTAATAACAAATATTTTATATATTTTTAAACATCACTGTTCAAATTTAATAGATTATTATCTGTTATATACAATTATTCACATTGATTTAAATTTATGATTTTTGATTTTTTGAGATACACCCTTTATTGAATTTTTGATTTACAATTTTATCTACTCTTCAATTGCATGCTTCAAACCTCGATCCCAACGTTTGATTTCTCTTATATCCACTTTTGAAGGACGGTTAGCGCTGTACGTTTTAAAAACACACATGAATAGTCCAAATCTTTTAAAGTCTTTGAAAATCCATAAATATAAGACACTTCCACAGTGAAAATTCAGTGCAATAATGTGTCCAACGAAAATCCAAAAAAGAACCGAAGAAAAAATGAAGAAAAAATGCGGAGAAAATCCCCTCAAGGGAATGCACTCACCAGATCAGAAGATGTTAAACACGTTTGTTTCATCAAGGTAAGCCTGGAGCTCCGTCTTTAATTCCCACGCTTAATCGGACTTCAAGGAAGGAAGGGTCTCCCGTTTCCCCGAGGTGTTTAAACGGAGTATCCTCGTTTTTTAGGGGTCCCCCCGGTGGGATGTCCAATCTGGTAATAAAGATAAAGCATACGCTCATAGCGTAATAAAATCCAGGTTTATTATGATCACACAGCATACAAGTTAAAAAGAGCGCTAAAATATATTTAAAAAAAAGCCGGCTGATCACTTTAGGTGTGATTCCTTTAGACTGCTGTGTCTTGCTGCCAGCAAGACACAGGATGATTAACCCTCGCCAGTCAGCCCTGCAGCCAGCAAGGCACAGGATGATTAACCCTCGCCAGTCAGGGCTGCTGCCATCAAGCCACAGGATGATTAACCCTCGCCAGTCAGGCTGCAGCCAGCAATACACAGGATGATTAAACCTCGCCAGTCAGGGCTGCGGCCAGCAATACACAGGATGATTAAACCTCGCCAGTCAGGCTGCAGCCAGCAATACACAGGATGATTAACCCTCGCCAGTCAGGGCTGCTGCCAGCAAGACACAGGATGATTAACCTTCACCAGTCAGGGCTGCTGCCAGCAAGACACAGGATGATTAACCGTCGCCAGTCAGGGCTGCAGCCAGCAAGACAGGCTGCTAGAACCACACAGGCTGCCTGACACCGTCCAATGCTTCCAACACATCCTGCTGGCCTCCGGACCTTTCTCTTTGGCTACAAAAATGTTTATTTAAAAAAGCCAATAAAGTTGCCGATATGTGAAGCAGACAAGACGTGTGAGTTCCTTTGTCCGTCCAATCTGATCCTGAACGGGGATCTTTTTGGTCACTCCACAACCCGGGGACTCCGTAGCTGGGAAGCCATCATAATATAACCACAAGAAAGGGTAGGAAGTCATCTACACCTGCTGGGTCTTGAACACGTGTCCCTCGACAGCCATCTTAGCTTCCTCTGCTAAGACAAATCCGGTGAGCTTGGCGCCAAACACCATGGATTGGGAACTTCAGTTGGATGGGGAGGGGCTGGCCCCATTGCCCCCAGATAATGATTAATGTATGTAATATAACGTAAATCCCATAGAATGGATAAAAGATAGTAAGGGCAGTAGAGCTCACACGCTCATGTCTTGTCTGCTTCACATACCGGCAACGCCCCCTTTATTGCCTTATTTCGATTAAAAAATAGTAGCTAAACAGGAAGGTACAGAAGCTGGAAGGATTTGTTGGAAGCGTTGTACAGCCTGACACTGGACCAGAGGAACTGATAAAAGTGCGCCAGAGAAACCACAACATTGTGAGTGCCTGTTATGGAATTATTTTTTTCTGTAATATGCCTCTATACAAAGCATTAGTAAGACCTCATCTGTCGACATCCTTCCTTGTATTAAAAGAGGTATAGACTCCAGAGAGAGAGAGACATATTCCTGGCCCTGTACAAAGCATTAGTATGACCTCATCTGTCATCATCCTTCCTTTTATTATAAGAGGTACAGACACCAGAGAAAAAACATAATCCTGTCCCTGTACAAAACAATAGTAAGACCTCATCTGTTTCCATCTTTCCTGGTATTATAAGAGGTATAGACTCTGAATACAGAGTTGGAATCTCCCCAATAACAAAGCATTAATAAGACCCCATCTGTCAACATCCTTCCTTGCATTAAAAGAGGTATAGACTCCAGAGAGAGAGAGAGAGAGAGAGAGATAATCCCGCCTCTATACAAAGCATTATAAATAAGTCATCTGTCTCCACCCTGCCTTGTATTATAAAAGATATAAACTCCATAGAGAGATACGTAATCTGCCCCATGCAAAGCATTAGTAAGACCTCATCTCTCATCATCCTTCCTTGTATTAGAAGAGGAATAGATTCTGAATAGAGAGACATAATCTGCCCTATACAAAGCATTAGTAAGACCTCATCTGTCATCATCCTTCCTTATATTATAAGAGATATAGACTGCAAAGAGAGAGAGATGTAATCTGCCCTATACAAAGCATTAGTAAGGAAAAAGGAAAATGGCATTGCGCTTCACAAACTCAAAAAATATTCCTAAAATGTGAGAAAATAGTATGAATTGTGAAATTAGCACAAAGTGATAATCAATTTTGTGTTATACACAACACCTATGCTGATGATAGTAAGAAGAAACTCTAGGTCTAATGGTCTAGACACTATAAATCATAATAAACACAGGGGGAAAAAAAGACGTGCTAGTTCATCTCATAGAATGTGTACATATAGAAAATCCTGTGTTAAATCTCGCAAGTGATGTACAACTCCCACTTCATCTCCATATCCATATGTGAAGTCCATTACTTCTTGATTCAATAAAGTCCTTGAAATATGTGAGGATATATCTTCCAACTTTTATAATCAACACCACGTCGCTGAATACATCAACAATGAGTGAATCAGTGCTCTCCAGTCTCCACTGCGCTCAAAGATAAGATCTGGCCGCACTCACCGACTCCTATTGCTCCCCAGATTTCAGATGAACAATTAGCGCTTTGTTGATATATAGAGAACCAAATCTTCTCCTTTGTTTTTAATCCGACATTAAATTGGGGTAGATTCCTCCCAGCTCTGGCTTATCTTTCCAAAACCTCACTCTCTCTGAGTACAAGAGAAGGTGGAAGAGGTGGAAGATGGAGGAATAGTATTATTCGGTTTTGGAAAGATAAGCCAGAGTTGGGAGGAATCTACACCAATTTTGGTTCCCTATGTTTATTATGGTTTATAGTATCTAGACCATTAGGCCGATACTTTTTTCTTACTATCATCAGCACAGGCATTGTGCAACACAGGTGTTGTGTATAACACAAAATTGATTATCACTTTGTGACAATTTCATAATTCGTAATATTTTTCTCACATTTTAGGAATATTTTTTTGAGAGTTTGTGAACCACGTTGCCATTTTTTTTTCTATTATGGGTGTACTCACCTATTAAGCACAGCTGCTTTTAGAGTGTTGTTTGATTCCTAGCGCAGTTTTTTTCTATCTTACAAAGCATTAGTAAGACCTCATCTGTCACCATTCTTGCGTTTATTATAAGAGGTATAGACTCCAGAGAGAGAGAGAGATGTAATCTGCCCCTATACAAATCATTTGTAAGACCTCATCTGTCTCCATCCTTCCTTGTATTATACAAGGTGAAGACTCAAGAGAGAGAGAGAGAGCCATAATCTGCCCCTACACAAAGCATTAGTATAACTTCACCAGTCATCATCCTTCCTTGTATTATAAGAGGTATAGACTCCAGAGAGAGAGATGCAATCTGACTCTATACAAAGCATTAGTAAGACCTCATTTGTCTCCATCCTTCTTTGTATTATATGAGGTACAGACTCGAGAGACATATAATCTGCCTCTAAACAAAGCATTAGTATAACTTCACCAGTCATCATCCTTCCTTGTATTATAAGAGGTATAGACTCCAGAGAGAGAGATGCAATCTGACTCTATACAAAGCATTAGTAAGACCTCCTCTGTTTCCATCTTCGAATACAGAGTTGTAATCTCCCAATAACAAAACATTAATAAGACATCATCTGTCACCTTCCTTGTATTAAAAGAGGTATAGACTCCGGAGAGAGAGAGAGAGAGAGAGAGAGATAATCCTGCCTCAATACAAAGCATTAGTAGTGTCCATCCTTCCTTGTATAAAGTAGACTCTGAATAGAGAGACATAAGATGTATAAAATCCAGAAAGAGAGAGAGAGTGATGTAATCTGCCCTTAGAAATAAGTCATCTGTCTCCATCCTGCCTTATATTATAAAAGGTATAAACTCCATAGAGAGATACTTAATCTGCCCCTATACAATTCATTAGTAAGACCTCATCTGTCATCATTCCTTGTATTATAAGAGGTATAGACTCCAAAGAGAGAGATGTAAATTGCCCTTTACAAAGCATTAGTAAGACCTCATTTGTCTCCAACCTTCTTTGTATTATATGAGGTACAGACTCGAGAGAGATATAAGCTGCCTCTATACAAAGCATTAGTAGGACATCACCTGTCTCCATCCTTCCTTGTATTATAAGAGGTATAGACTGCAGAGATAGAGGCATAATCTTGCCCCTGTACAAAGCATTAGTAAGACCTTTTTAGCGATGAGCCAAACAACCCCCCCTGTGCGGATCGATTTGAATTTTAGAAAATGTGAAAAGTTTGAACTCAAACTCAATGCAAGTCTATGGGGATAGAACATTGAAAATCAAATGTCCCCATTTTGAAGCCTTATACGCAATTTATTGGCCATAAAAAGGTGTTTGGTTAAAATTCCTTTAAATATCATGCCTGGGGGTCCCCTTAACCTGCCTGTAAAGTTGCTGATCTGTAAGATGTATAAAAACTGCACGTATCTGTATGATGTATAAAACCTGCTGCAGCAAAAAGTGACATTTCAAAAGAAAAAATGACTTTGTTTTTTGTTTAGCATGCACTTACCCTGCCCAAACAATACCAGACCCTTAATGAATTTTAAAAAACGTTTGGTTCGCTCTAAAAATCCATACCAGTCCCTTGATCCGAGACAGGCTTGGCAGGAAAGGGGGGGCACGAGCGAGCGCCCACTCCCTGCCATACCAGGCCACATGCCCTCAGCACTGAGAGGGTCATCCCTGGAAAAGTGCCTTGTCCCCGTGTCGATAGGGAGAAGGGCCTCTTCCCCAAAAGCCCTGGGGAGTTGGTTGGGGGTTGCGGGCAGGGGGCTTATTCACATCAGGGTACCCTTTAATAAAGGGGCACCCAGGTGCGGCCCCCCTTGTGAATAAGCAAGGGGTACTTGTACCCCTACCCATTCACTAAGGGGTTAAAAAAATTAATTAAAAAACAGATTTTTGGAAAAAAAAAACTTTTCTAAAAAAACTTGATCCATCGATGTGATCCATAGTCACGACGTCCAGCGTTGTCCACAATGGCGACGACTCGATGAATAAAAAATAGAACAAGAAAAAATAAATAAATGACGGCTGCCGACCCGTCCGCTGTTGACGTACTCCCATCGCAGAATGGCATTCTGACAGTGGTGACAGCTAGCTCCACCCAACCGTGTACAATTTTACATCATCTGACAGGTGAGCCCTGATTGGGCAAAGTCTTAGAACTTGACCTATGCCTTTAGCCAATTACGGCTTCATAAGGCGCATTGCCTTGTGGGACCTTCAGTAGGCGAATGCCCTGATACCTAATGCAATCGGCGAACACACAATCTAGCAATGTTCGAGTAGAACTCATGTTCGACTCGACCATCCAGCCAATCCCTAGACCTCATCTGTGTCCTTCCTTCCGTGTATTATAAAAGTATATCTGCCCCTAAACAAAGCATTAGTAAGGCCTCATCTTTCTCAATCCTTCCTTGTAAGAGGGAGAGTCTCCAGAGAGAGAGAGAAGTATTCTGTCTTATACAAAGCATTATTAAGACCTTATTTGTGGTTATCTTTCCTTGTATTATAAGAGGTATAGACTCCACAGAGAGAGACATAATCTTCCCTATACAAAGCATTAGTAAGACCTCATCTGCCTCCATCCTTCCTTCTATTATACAAGATATAGACTCCAGAAAGAGAGACATAATCTGCCTCTATACAATGCTTTAGTAGGACCTCATCTGTCTCCATCCTTCCTTGTATTAAAAGAGGTATAGACTCCAGAAAGAGATGTAGTCTGCCCTCTTCAAAGCATTAATAAGACCTCGTATTATTAAAGGGCATTGGTGATACCTCAGTCCAATGGTGCCACACCCCAACGTTGTACGTATGTACAAAATAGAAAAAAAATGCCCTAACCCTAACCCTAAGGCACCAAATCACACATGTAATAGGTTTGAATAATTTTATTCCAAAGTTAAAGAAACAAGAAAAGATTTTACAAAATTGTCTAATGTGTGATTTGGTGCCTTAAAACCCCTTTTTTGTACATAATTAATAGAACCTCATCTGTCTCCATCCTTCCTTGTATTATAAGAGGTATAATCTCCAGACAAAGAGAGACATAATCTGTTCCTATACAAAGCATTAGTAAGACCTCATAATACAAGGAAGGAGACAGATGAGGTCTTACTAATGCTTTGTAAAGGGCAG
Organism: Nanorana parkeri; assembly: GCF_000935625.1. Classification (NCBI taxonomy): domain Eukaryota; kingdom Metazoa; phylum Chordata; class Amphibia; order Anura; family Dicroglossidae; genus Nanorana; species Nanorana parkeri. The sequence continues at coordinate 21,718 of NW_017310006.1, forward strand.
ATTACATCTCTCTCTCTCTATCTCTCTCTCTGGAATCTATACATCGTATAATACAAGGATGGATGGTGACAGATAAGAGGTATAGATTCCAGAGAGAGAGATGTAATCTGCCCCTACACAAAACATTAGTAAGACCTCATCTGTCTCCCTCATTCCTTGTATTATAGGAAGTATAGACACCAGAGAGTCGTAATCGGCCCCTATACAAAGCATTAGTAATACATTATCTGTTACCTTCCTTCCTTGTATTATAAGAGGTATAGATTCCAAAGAAAGAGATGTGATCTGCCTCTATTCAAATCATTAGTAAGACCTCATCTTTCACTATCCTTCCTTGTATTATAAGAGGTATAGAATCCATAGAGAGAGACATAATCCTGCCCATATACTAAGCACTGGTAAGACCTCATCTGTCTTCATTTTTCTTCTATAATAAAAGGTATAGACTCCAAAGAGAGAGATATATATTCTGCCCCAATACAAAGCACAAGTAGGACCTCATCTGTCACCATCCTTCCTTGAATTATAAGAGGTGTAGACTCCAGCGAGAGACGTAATCTGCCCCTATACAAAGTATTAGTAAAACATCATCTGTCTCCATCCTTCCTTGTATTATAGGACGTAAAGGGTTTTTAAGGCACTAAATCACACATGTGATAGGTTTGAATAATTTTATTCCAAAGTAAAAAATGTCTATCAAACCTTTCAAACCTGTGATTTGGTGCCATAAAAACACTTTTTTAAACTTTTGTATGTGATTAGTAAAACCTCATCTGTCTTCATCCTTCTTTGCATTAAAAGAGGAATAGACTCCATAGAGAGCGAGACGTTATCTGCCCTATACAAGCATTAGTAAGAACTGATTTGTCTACATCCTTCCTTGTATTATAATAGGTATAGTCTCCAGAGAAATGTAATCTGCCCCTAAACAAAGCATTAGTAAAACCTCACAAGTCTTCATCTTTCCTTCTATAATAAGAGGTATAGACCTGAATATAGAGACGTAATCTGCCACTTTACAAAGCATTAGTAAGACCTCATCTGTCATTATCCTTCCTTGTATTATAAGTGGTATAAACTCAGTAGAGAGAGAGAGAGAGAGACATAATTTGCACCACGTAAAGCTTAAGTAAAACCTCATCTGTCACCATCCTTTTTTTATTTTAAGAGGTATAGACTCCAGAGAGAGAGACTTAATCTGCCCCTATACAAAGCATTATTAAGACCTTATCTGTCTCCATCCTTCATTGTATTATAAGAGCTATAGACTCAGGAGAGAGACTTAATCTGCATCTATACTAGGCATTAGTAAGACCTCATCTGTCTCTTTGCAGTGGCTCCTGTGTAAAATGTCCCCTGACACTAATTATGTAATGTAGATTGGAAGTTTCTCTTATAGATTCCATACATATACCATTCCCTACTCTCATCTTCATACTGATTTGTCCCACTATTTGTTTTACTAATCCTCAGTGATGATTCCTCAATATCCCATATACTCATCCCTATAATGATGTGACCCCAGCTTTCGATATAATCATCTTCATAATGATGACCCCCCTTACTTAAATATACCTTTCATCATACTGAAGAGTCCCCACCATTGCTTGTTAGTGATAAACCCCGCTCCATTCCATATATTCATTCTCAGAGTGATTAGCCCTCACCTTCCCATATGCTAATCCTCATATTGATGAACATCCACCATTCCTCATACTTGTCTTCAATGATTAGTCCCCGCCTTTCCAAATGCTAATCCTCATAAAGATAAACCTTCACCATTCTTTGTACTTATCCTCCTAGTGAGGAGCCTCTGGATGTCCATATACTTATCATCTGTAACAGACTTACCCGTCCTCGGTCCAGCGCTGTCTGG
>NW_017310006.1:23781-25643 GCF_000935625.1 Nanorana parkeri
CTTGTTGCTGGTGGCGCCCTATTTAAGCATCATCAGCCTGTCCCCCCGGTGATAGCTCTGCAAATCCTGTGTGTCACCGGTTCTGACATTGGCCTGTCCCTAGATTACCCTTTCCCAGCTGCCCGCCCTGACCTCAGCTTGTGCCCCGATTACCCTTTGCCAGCTGCCAGCCTTTGACCTCAGCTGGTCCCTGATTACTCTCTGGTGGTGTCTTCCTACTTCGGTCCGTTCCTCGGTTCAGCAAGTCTGGCCAGCTTGTGGCATCACCTGAAGATAGAATTTAAGACCTGGGGGCATCCAAGTACCGGTAGGCGTGCTTGCCTTATGGGAATGGCGGCTGCTATAGGTGAAACAACTCGTCACTATTTGTTCTGACAGCGTGCGTCCACAGCCGGTCCTGACATTATCACAAGCCAATATAAGGAAGAGACCGGCACTACTCCTGGGCGATTATGGATGTTGGAACCAATGAAACTGACATCTATGATACAGCTTTCATGGAAAGGTGTTCCTTGATATCCTGAACTGAATCAGCACGTGGCTGTGTGATACGCAAATGAGGACCATCAAAGGGTTCTTGGGGCTGGACACTGATGAATGAAGATCTGCCGGACTGTCATCGCCTGGGGCAAGCCCCACCCCCTGCTGGTATTTACTGCCCACACCTGCGTCAGCAAGGAAGCATCCATCCAGGGATGGGGGCAGGGGCATATGATGGAACCTTCTTCCTGTGTGATTATCTGCACTATCCTAGGTCACAAGCAGGAACGATGGTAACCTTGGTGACCTCTGGGACAAGACAAGTCTTTTTGGACTCCACAATCAAGAAGAATGTGATTGGCTGAGACCTGCTGGAGAGGCGTGTCCTGGGCACAGAGAAAACCCCATGGCATGTGTGACTGAGAGAGAGAGAGAATGGTGTGGCCAGCCCAAGGATCCTAACCTCAATTCCTACTGACCCCCTCCAAATCCCATCTCCAATTCCCTTAATTGTAATTAGAATGTATGTTGATCCCTATATGTAAATAAACCCCCCGACACTTATATAAGATTCAGTTGTTCATCAGTAATTGAAGGCGCCCCCAAATCAGAGGACATTCTACAATGGATGCCGTACAAGCCCGTGTGTTTCCAGAAGGATTATACAAGCTGACGCGTCAGGTTCAGGATCTGTCCTTGCACATCTCTCAGAATCTTTCCCCCAATGTGTGTTGAGTACAGTGTTGAGTACAGTTGAGGAAAGTACATGATATGATATGTTATTGGCCTTCAGCCACCTATGATGTATGATGACAGTATGATGACCTATTGTATCTTCTATAGATGGGACCAATGGGGACTGTCTGTGTGGCTACTAGGTTTGTAGATCTGTATCACCGGCCATTACTGGGCATGTTCTCCCACCATTAATATATGTACAATACAGACCTATAGATAGACACCTGACCAGTATCATCAAATCTATGGGGGGGGTCTATATATTATGAGTGTAACCCCTTCCTTGGAAGTATTATATCTATGTGTATTTACTTTCACTCTTTATAGTTGGGTTTGTCCTATGACATTGATGGCACCCGCCTTTGTTGCCTCTTCTATGGTCCCCTGAAGGGGAGACGCTCTGCGGGGATGTGTTCCTTTCATCACGTGCTGGTCCTATGGTACCTGGGGTCACACACCAACACACCATGTGGTTCCTATGTGTACTTCTATCTTCATATTACAGTTATGTAACATGTCCTAATAATTCATTACAGACTATAACAACGGGAAGGTGATAACTGGGCAACCCGAGAGCGGACACCTCTGCCACCATACAAACTACTTCCTCCATGAAGGGAGATATCTCCATCAGGGCAACAACA
>NW_017310006.1:25878-27159 GCF_000935625.1 Nanorana parkeri
CCTACTGTCCAATACAACATAATTCGAATGTCCGATGTGACTTTATCTCCTGTAGGGGTATATTCAATGTTTGCTTTTTCTTAAAAGGGGAATGCCATCTCCTGGAAGACCCATTGAGCAAAGATTATCCTCTGTCAGGAGCTCTGGTGGAAAGTCTCTGGCTGTACCGGTGTGTACAAAGCAATCAGATGCCGGCTGCCTATCTGTCTCCTACAAATATAACTTCCTGTTTTCCTATTTCCATCTCTTTCATTGTCTGTTATATATTTCACATCCTCTGATCCATCCATCCAGGGCTGCACACAAACTCCCATGGACTGAGTACAGATCCCCTCCGTTCCTGGGAGTTAACACATTGCATTCCTCATATTCGCCCGGCTCACCTACTCAGACCTTTTACATCAGCTTGTAATAATCATCATCATGACTTCAACAACGTCCCATAATCAGATCCTTCTAATGTATTTATGTGGAAATGGGAGCTTGTGGGAGATCCTCAGACTCAACACCCGGGAGCTAAAGGGTGACACCTGTGGCATTGCTGAGTTATTGTGCCACTGGTATGGTGGGAGCTGTATCTAGAGTTAGCAAGCCTGCTCCCATTAGTGTAGAATATGGGGGAGGGGACAATTTCTTATCGCTCTGAATGCAATCACACAATCATCTGCCCAGGGCAGCCGCGGTCTGTAAGGATAACTCGGCTCTACCTGATACAACAAATGAGAAGAAGAAACAAGTAACAGTGCCGGATTTATACCACAAAGGTCCGCCATGTGAAGCCGGGTCACCTTGCAGCTAGACACCCAGGAAACCTCATGGCACAGGGCAGTGCTCATTTTGGCACCAAATTTCATTTTAATTTTAGTCTTTTGACTGAAATTAATTTTTATTTTATAATCTAGTTTTAGTCGACTCAAATCTAATATGTTTACTTTTAGTGTAATGCATTATCTCAGCAATTCTCCGGCATTCCCAAACTCATTTCATTACATATCCCCGGAGTCATTTTTATTTAACTTTTATTTTTTATTTTTTTTTAATTAATTGCTATCACATGGGGGGGGGGGGTCTAAGAAGCCCCCCATGTGATGGCACATTGGATGTGACAGGTTCTCTTTAAGGTGACATTAGATCCCTAGTGTCACCTTTCCACTTCACTAAATTCAGCTGCTGGGGCAGCTGAATGTTAGTACAGCAGGCAGTGGCTGGGAGCCATACTAAGCCTGCTATTGGATATTTTAAAATTCAATAGCAGGCTGGCTATTGCACCCGCCCATTGCC
>NW_017310006.1:27234-34410 GCF_000935625.1 Nanorana parkeri
TGGGGCAGAGGAGGAGTGGGCCGGTGAAGAGGAGGAAGGGGCAGACAAAGAGATGGAATGGACCAGCAGCAAAGGTATGGGGGGCAGCGGGGGAATGCAGTCGCAGTGGTCTCTCCTCCATGCTGGTCCCGGCTGCTGGGGTCCTTGTCCCCGCTGCCTCTGCCGACACAGGCGGGGAGAGAAGCTGGGATTTAAAGGGACACAGACCGCTACAGCCAGCACTAGCGGTGAGGAGGGTGCGAGAGAAAAGGAAGCAAAGGGTTGCCTACCAGACACCTTATGTCTGTGTCTCAGGGTCCGGATCGGGTGGGTTTGTTCAGCGGCGCAGTTTCCGTGCTCACTCCCGGCTCAGGACTTTGTTTGTTGTATAAAAAGGTCTCCCCCCTCTCTCTATGTGTGAGACAATCTGTCAAAAAACTGGACAATCAACAGTCATTCACCTGTATCTGACCGGACTTGTTACCCAGAACTGACACAGATAAGAACGTTGGTAAAGACTCTGGAAGGGAATATCAATAAACACAAGTTCCCCACTTGCTTCTCAGAGGACCCGGGACAACAGCTTGCACCTAGCCGGGGTCTGAGGGCGTCTTGTGAACCTCCGCAATGCACTTCCAGAAACTTTTAGACAACAAACATTGAACACGGACAGAGACCGGAGAGATTATATAACACATAACAGACAAGCAAAGTGCATGCAGCAAACATTGAGGACAAGCAGCATGATGGACAATGTAACCAATTAACCGTCCTACCGATACAAGATTCCTCTGCGCTACCGCAGCACAGGAGAGAGCGAGCTCTGTATCTTCAGTGACGCTGCCACAGCATCTGTATATGTGACGCTCCCTCAGCATCTATGAATTCTCTCCATGTATCTCCAGAGCAGGTTTAGAGCGAGAATAAAACAGCTGCTCACCCGGCTGTGGAGATCCCACTTCTGACACCAAGCTGTTAGGGTTCCAATCTTAGAGTTCACCGGGATTCCATCGTGCTGCCAGCTTCAGACAAGTACTTGAGAATAAGGAGTCACACCAAACTGTGTATTCATTCTATATAAGAAGGTTTATTGTTACAACAAAAGATCATATGGACAGTGAAAGGGGCGATGGTGGGCATAATAAAAGACATACACGTATACAAAGCTTATTATAATAATATGGAGCATAGAACAGGAAATTATCTGGAAAACTTCAAGGTCACATGTTTCACACGGAGATAAGATTCAATTCTCTGAAGGATGCAGACTCCTCATTATGGAAACAACTAAAACTACTGGATGTAGAGAACACAATTTTCTCTGATTCAAACATTACCTCTGTGTGTACCAGAAACAGGCAAATAAGGTGATTTTACCCTTTCCATGTACACACAGCACTATAATCCTGTAGGCCTCTCAGTATCAGACCCCATGGGTCCTCACACAGCACTATGTACACCACTATTACACCATCCGTTTTATATATGTAACCCTTTCCACTCTTACTGGAGCCTTTTTGTGTTACTGTTTAATTTGTGGTTCATTTAGGGGCGTTGTCTTGTGGTGTTATTTTATACTGATGGGGCTTTATAAAGTTTGGAGTGCTCAAAGTGCAGCATTCATAGTTACATTTATAATTATAATAATAATAATAATAGTGACACGCTAAATGCAACAAAACCCCCCAAATCTGTGTCCTATTAATCCAGGAAATATATACATGTGGAGATCAGACCATTGTGCACCATTCCAATGACATTCATAGACCGTACAATCCATGACACATCATAGCGCACCCCATAAAATCACAGGGAAATATATTTTAGAAACAAGCAGATATCAGACAATCCGACATTCACATCTCCGATCCTCAGGATCTCTCCCATCGGATCATCATTTACAGTATAATTCTCACCTCATCCTCTGCAGGGTACAGTCTGGATGTCGGAGACCCTCACACAGAAGTTTTATTCCAGAGTCCTGCAGATTATTATATGATAAATCCAGGCTGGTGAGAGATGGATTAGTGATAAGTATTGATCGGAGAACTTCACAGGACGAGGAAGTTAAACCACAACTATCCAAACTGCGGAGAGAAATATAGAGACATAAAATTATACTTCAGGAGGAATACAAGGACTTATAAAAATAATTATGACTTTTCGGTAAATGACAATAAGCGTCTACTGGACATATAAAGCGATCACATGACCATTGCTGAACCAGAACCTCGAGTCATGGACAGCACTGCTTTGCTCTAATGGGTCTCATCAGCTGGGGATGGAAGTTCTGGTTACTATGGGTACATACAGCCAATAGGAAGACTTTATGGCAATGTCCTCTGGGATAATATGCAAATAACCCTCTCCAGGGACTCCGGGGAGAAGGGACTGCTGGGTAATGTCATGTCTTACATGAGAGATCTGTAAATGAATGTCCTGCACACTAGAACAGGGGTAGGAAAGCTCCATCCCTCCAGTTGTGGGGCAACTACAAATCTAATGGGTATAATTTTATATAAAGAGTAAAAAACATATAAAACACCCGAATAAAATGTATCAATGACAAATGATCCCAATCCATCCGAGTTTTCTCTATACAATCCCACCAAGGGAGGTCATTAGGAGGACCCCGAGGTCCATGGAGGAGATAATAAAAGGGGGAGGAGACATGAGTAGAGGAGAGGTGATGGAAGATTCTACATCGGAGAGGATGGAAGACACCCGGAGCTTAAAGGAAACAGCGAGAGACAATCACAAGACGTCACATTTCCCATCACTGCCGGGATCACACATTTCTCTTACCGTTACATAGTTACATAGTATTTGAGGTTGAATAAAGACATTAGTCCATCAAGTCCAACCTATTAGGATCTCATTCTAGGAGTACCTGTACCCCTGTATATTACGGTCCCTTAAGAAATCGTCCAAAAGTTTCTTGAACAATTCCACATTCTTTGCTGAAATCACTGTCTGTGGCAGTGAGTTCCAGACCCTAACTGATCTTACTGTGAAGAACCCCCTTCGCCCCTTGTGCTGGAATTTTTTTTCCACCAATTTTAGGTGATGGCCTCTAGTTTTTGTAACGGAGTTAATTTTAAACAGTTTATCGCTAATGTTGCTACCACCATTAAACATTTTGTACATGGAAATCATATCCCCCCTTAATCTCCTCACCTCTAATGTGAACATGTTTAAATTTAGTAGCCTCGTCTCGTAGCTCTGGTCCTCCATACCCCTAATTAGTTTGGTTGCCCTTCGCTGGACTTTTTCCAACTCAAGGACATCTTTTCTTAGTACTGGTGACCAGAACTGGACCGCGTACTCCAGATGAGGTCGAACCAATGATCTATAAAGTGGCAAAATTATAGACTTGTCCCTGCAATACATCCCCTTTTTAATACAGGACAAGACCCTGCTAGCTTTGTTTACAGCAGCCTGGCACTGCAAACTACCTTTCAGTTTGTGGTCTACAATGACCCCCAAATCCTTCTCCATTTCTGACTTCCCCAGCGGCATACCCATAATTGTATAACCCATTTGTTTATTTTTAATTCCAAAGTGCATTACTTTGCATTTATCGACATTAAACCTCATCTGCCACATTAATGCCCACTCCCCTATTTTATCCAGGTCCTCCTGTAATGTTATAGTGTCTAAGTCCGTGTCTATTACCCTCCCTATTTTGGTGTCATCCGCAAACACGGAAATATCGCTGTTAACACCCTCCCCGATGTCATTAATAAATAAGTTGAACAAAATTCAGGACCGTAAGTCCTGAATTTTACTCTCCGGGTTCCTCAGAGAGGAAATAATATCAGGAACCATCTCATGTCCTGAGGAGGAGGATCCTTCATCATGTCCTGAGGAGGAGGAGCCTTCATCATGTCCTGAGGAGGAGGAGGACTCTTCATCTTCACCATACCATCTCTGAAATCTACAAGACCAAAACCTAGAAGAGAATGATGAGATAGGAATGACACGGAGAATGTCTGACCTCTGAGATGAAGAAGGAAAATGGAACAATCATCATTTATAGGAGATGAACCCAAACTGGATGATGGGAGTTGTGCTCCGTGCTCTGTGTATAACAATTGTCATGTGTTTCCCATAAAATCCTGTTGTCACCTTTTTTCATCCTTTGCTAGATGACACTTCTGCTGATCTCATTTTAGCCCATTTGCAGCCACTTCTTGTCTACATGTACTCAACCAATGGCTGCCTGACATTTCTCAGGGCGGGTTTCCTGACGGTGACAACAGTGGACCATGTCTGTGTAACAAGTGTTCAAATGGCCATTTGGAGTCTCCATTGGAGGTCTATGTGACAGTAGAAGAGAACAACTGTGAAACTGTGAGGGCGTTGTCACCCTATAACAGACAGACAAGGACAGAGCGTTGTCACCCTATAACAGACATCCAATCTATAGTAAAGTTTACTGCTCACCACTTGAGCACTGGCTGCCATATTACAATGGTATTGGGGTATGATGTGTTCCCTATGTTCTACTCTATGGGGCTGATTCATCAATCTTCCAGCCAGTGTATAGCTGGAGCAATATGGGACATATGACAAGACAATGGGAGAGAAGCCGAATATTGAGCACTTGGATCTTCTATCACTTACCTGGAGGAACCCACCAGAGGATCAGACAAGCACGCCACTTCTTTGTGGACTGAATACAAGGACTGATGAGCACTTGTCACTTGTCTTCATTGTGTACAGAGTATGAGACTTCCATGGAATATAGGAATCATAGAACAAGTCGCTGTTTGTATGATAAGTTATGAGGGTTTCATTCATTGTAGGAATATTCTAGATTGATGTGCTGCACCTTTCTATTTATTTAAAGATAGGTGAGGTACATGGAGGATGTCTGATAATAACCCCCATTATACTGTATGCAGGTTCCTGCCCATTACAGCCTACAAGGTGCTCAGACTCTGCTGATTGCTCTCCATTCACTTAGAAATAATCACACTCACTTACCGAACTCTCCGACTTCTGTGTACAACCAGAGATAACGATTTCTGGCACTCGGGATCCAGTGTGAGCCATTCAAAATCTAATGACTGAAAACTTTCACTCTTCAAAGTCTTCAAGCAATAGTCCAGCTGCGTGGAATAATTCCCCCTGCTGCCAGACCCCGCCACCCGCAAATCTGATCTCTGAGACATGACTCTCCTTATGAAGTCCTCATCCTGAGTCTCATACAGACAGACAATGACATCAATATTGATCATCCCTTTCATGTCCTTCATAACCCATTCTTCTATCACAGATCTGGCAGGCAGTGAGATGTTGATCCGTGTGACCTCTGAGAATGTCTTCACCATCTTTTCATTCAGGAGACCGAACAGGAATTTCAAAGTTAAAGCTAAATGTGAATCTTCTATAAAGATTTCTGTTAGTGATTTCCCTTCACTGATTGTCAGAGGGAGAGAGTCCTTCCTTCTTTCTTCATTTCCAGAACCATCATCCAGCACATAATACAGAGCAGCCAAGAACTCCTGTACACTCAGGTGGATGAAGCTGTAGTAGGTCTGGGTGCGGACTTCCCATTGGAAGATGTTCTCATTCAGAAACACAGACTCCACCTCATGCAGAGACAGTCCGTGTCTTTTTAGGTCGTCTTCCTTAAACAAGATTTGCTGCTTCAGAACTCCCTCATGGGCCAGAGCACACAGCTTCCTCAGACAGGTGGTGATGTCCCGAGGTCTCCCATCCACAGGCTGGTCCTTCTTGCTGTGATGGGTTAATAAAACCTCCAGGTAGAGGAGGTAAATGGAGGTCATTGTTTTACATCGAATTAAAGCCGAATCTTTCTTTATTTCTTGTTGTATTACAGTGCAGACAATCCAGCATGTGACGGGGACAACACACATGGTGTACACAATATCATTGTCTCTTATTATACGGAGAGCCTTGACTGCATCTTCTGCATTCCCAAAGAATTTATGGACATATTCCTCCCGATCGTCCCTTGTAAATCCCTGGATTTCCACATAGCGATAATCATCTATCAATGTGTTCAGTTTCTTCATGGCCAGGGACCTTGTGGTGATGATCAGAGAAGATTGTTGGACAATCTGTTTCCTGAGCAGTCTTTGGAGAAGTATTTCTTTGTGAGTTTCATCAGAAACATCATGACAAACCTCAGATTCCTCCCCCAGAGTCCACCTTAGTTCATCAAACCCATCAATTAGAAAGAGAAGTTTTCTCTGACTTCCAGGATCCTTCAGAATAGACACCAGGTCACCTGAACACTGCAGTCCGCAGCTTCTGGATAAAAGTTCCACCAAATCTTAGGGATGAAACCATCTTCATCGGGGGCAAAGAGGTCTTGGATTGTGATTGGGGAGTATTTATCAGAAGATCTTTCCTCCATGATCTGTAGATGTCCTCTGCCTGTACTCCTTAGTTGTTGTTCTTTCTCCTCTTTCTTCTGGCGTCCCTTCCTCATTAATAACTTGGTGTATCTTTTCTGTAGACTAACAGTCTCTCTCCTACAGGAATTATATTCAGGAATCCGCTGGAACATCTCTTCCACAGACTCTCTGTATTCCTTTCCGAAGTCTTTATAAGAGAAAGACAAATATTTGATTCCTCATACAAACATGAAATATGATGTGAAACATTCTAACCAGAAGAACTCAGAATTGTATCATAAAAGAAAATATCTCATGAAATACCGGAGAATTGTGGAAGAAGTCCAAATATTCCCCCATCACCCAGACTACAACACAATGTTTCTCCAGAAGAGATCTGATATGTCATGTGGATGTCCTACTCACCTGATAATCTCATGTCATGTGACGTCTTCAGTTTGGCTGAAAAATAAGAAATGATTGTAGAAGAAGTAAGCTGTGTGCAGGAGAATATCTTCCTCTCAGAATCTGATCATATTTAGTCCTGACAAACCTCTGGAAGTTCTAAATCAATTTCTAAGAATGTTATTAGTGTGTCAGATACTCCCAGGTACCAGAATCCCACCAACCCTCTGGAAATTGGAGCCCCTCCTCCTCCTATTTTTCCCTGCAGGTGATGGGTTGTGTCTTCAGGTGTCTGGTAAGACCCAGCACACAGTGACATGTGAGTGACATGGGGGGAGGGGCCACAAGTTCTCCAATTCTCCTGCATGCTTGTCTCAGCACAGACTTGTAATCAGGAGCATCGGCTCCTCTTCCTGATGGAGGT
>NW_017310006.1:35038-35271 GCF_000935625.1 Nanorana parkeri
CAGATATCTCTCAGGAATTGTTAGGAAATGGTCCTTATAGAGGGGAACTCACCATGTTGTGCTCTCCTTTCCTGGAGGTCCTCAGCAGGTCCCATCAGACCGATCAGTGTAAAGACTTCAATTGTGACCTCCAGAGCCCCTTCTTCTCCATATGTGTCTATCAGGAGGTCCTTGGTGGTGATCCAGTCCACCTTTTCTAGTCTTCCTCGGGGGATGGGACGTTTATCTCCATA
>NW_017310007.1:0-5768 GCF_000935625.1 Nanorana parkeri
TATGCATCTCATATTCTATGCTCCTATTGGGGCGGCACACAATTTTTTTTCTAAAATTAGCTTATCCAATGGTTTAAACCCTTATTGACCAAACAAGGGAAAACAAGTGAGACACTAATACGCTTGATATTAGATTGACATGCAGGGTTCCTGCATGTCAATCTAATTAAACCTGATGGAAAGATAGGGCTACTAAAATATGTTCAAACAAACTTCCCTCCCTCTTTTTAAATTTGTTTTACAACATATTCAATAAAATAAATTTTGATATATTACTAGCTATTGTAGCCTGATCCTTGTGGTACCTCACAAATCTGTATGTTTTCCGAGTTTTCATTTTTTTAGCACTTGTTTTTTTTGTGTATTTTCCCAAAATAGTTTTTATTTGGTTTTATAAAGACATTTTGCACTTTTAGTGCCACAACAAAGCAGTGTAAACAGAAATAAACAAACAGCTTCGCGTAAGCAAAGAGAGTCACGTTGTGACTAGCGTATTCAACAACACAACAAGTCTCAATGATATAACAGTCAAAGATGGCTTGTAATAAAGAAAGAAATCACAAGGAAAGAGGAGGAAAAGACAGAGGAGGCGGAGTAAAGTAAAGAAGAGGACAGTTCCCATATCACTGTATCTTGGGGGACCACCATTTCCACTTGTTGTGGAATGAGGATATGTTACCATCTTTGAGTGCGTGCAGTCTCTCGAGTTCGTGATGTAAATCTAGAGTTTGGTGGGTTTCACGCAAAGAGACACTGTCTGGACTTCTCCAGTGTCTTACTATAGTAAGTAAGCGTGTGGACAACCAGTGCTCGAAAGGGCACTGGGAAACGGTCTATACCTATGTGTAGGAGTCCAAGCGCTGGGTCGGGTTTGGTGAGGCATCCAGTCGCCTCCAGTAGCTCGTCAGTGACTTACATCTCCATAGGATATGGAGAAGGGTACCTCTCTGCACTCCCTCCAGCACAACCCAGAGTTGGCCGGGGCGAATTTTGCTAGGCGGTAGGGAGTGAGGTACCATCTCAGGGATATTTTATGATAGAGCTCCCACAGGTCGGCACTCCTCGTTGCACGGTAAACGGAGCGGCAGGCAGCCATGCATATAATCAGTTCCCCCTGTTGGACTTTCCGCGTCTTTTTAAGCAGACGGGTGAGAAATCTCGTTTGGTGGGTATTGGGTGCGTAGAGGTTCACTATGGTAAACAGTCTGGAGTTGAGGGAGCACGCCAGAATGATGAAACGGCCCAATGGGTCCAGGTGTACGTCGAGCTGTTGATAGGACACCGTATCTCTAATCGCCTCCAGAACTCCCTTGGTCTTGGAAGGGGCGTTGGCAGTGAAGATGGTAGGGAAGCTCCTATGTGAGCACTGTGGTGGAGCGGAACTACAGAAGTGGGATTCTTGAATACAGACCACATCTGCGCTATGTTTTAGAGCTTCTGCCACATGGAGCGTCTCTTGGCAGGGTGGTTAAGGCCCTTAGCATTGAGAGATAGGATCTGGACCGCCATGGGTGGGATAGAGATAGTGTGTGTAGGTGTGCTCACAGTACTCACAGATCCTCATCTCGGTGTCCAGCCATAGTGGATAGGAGTCTCTGGGTGCAGGATTCCGGCCCACTTCCCGAGGGTAAGTTGCTCGCTCCTGTAGTGGCGTGAGGTACCTCTTCTCATGGGGTGAAAGAAAAAGAAAAAAAGCAGGAACTAGAAAAAAAACGAACAAAGGGAATGTCAGAGTAGAACAAGTCAAGTAAAAAACAATTCCCCGATGGATCAGGGAAGCAGTTGTAGCAACTGAGCATGAACAGGGGTAGTATCACCATAGTGACCCACTAGGACCCGTGGGCAGGTGTGAGAACAGAACGGCTCGTTTGGCTACGGTCAGTTGTTCGGTCTCGGCCCCCTCTTGCGTGATACGACTTGCCAGTCTGATGCATGTTTGGCAGCGGGCTTTGGGCGAACTTCATCCGCAGGGGGGACTTGCCATTGTTTCAGGAGGGCAAGACCCTGCTCCAAGGTAGTGATTGTGTACAGGCCGTTGTCTTTAGTTATCATGAGCTTTGTCGGGAACCCCCACCGGTAGAGGATTTTGTTATCTCTGAGGGCCTTCGTGATCGGTACCAGCTTTCTGCGGAGTTGCAGAGTAAATTGGGAGAGATCCGCGAATACTTGCAGTTTCACGTAGATGGCGGGAAGGTCGGTTGGATGTCTCAGCGCCTTGAGCAGATTTTTCCGCACATGGAAGAAGTGGATGCGGAGCAGGGTATCCCTCGGCACTCCGTCTGGTAGGTGTGCGGGTTTAGGCAGGCGGTGGATGCGATCGATGGTTAAGTCAGATGGGGAGACATCAGGCAGGACTACCTTGATGAACGCTTGCACAAAGGTGGAGAGGTCGTCAGGACGGACAGATTCAGGTATTCCCCTGATTTTTACATTGTTGCGGCGTGACCTGTCTTCTAGGTCCGCCACTTTAGTTTGCAGCCAGGTGATGTAATCTTCCCAGTCGTTATGCGCATCCACCAGTTCGTTAAAGGTATCTGCGAAGTCCCCCATTTTATCTTCAATATGGGTGACCCTCTCCCCCACTTCTTGCAGGTCGGATGAGAATTGGTGGACAAGGGCCTGCATATCCGCGTTGAGCGAACTCCTCAGGGACACCAGCATATCTTTAAGGGTGGTATCTGACAGGGGCTTGTTAGCTGTAGGGTAATTTTCAATAGGAGCAAACAGTTCCCTGGTATCGTCCAAAACACTTGAAGGGCTTACCTCCTCCACTAGGCCCGAAAGCCGGGGCCTCAATTTCGCCAGGCTCCGCACGGCCGGAGATGTTGGTGGGCCGTTTTTCGCTGGTGAGGAGCGCTGCAGAGCGGGTTCCCTTCCCCCTGCCTGCGATGAGTGGGAGGAACCCCCTGATCGCTCAGAGCCCTGAGAAGGAGATGTGGATGGGGTAGCAGTGTCGCCGCCACCTGATGAGATCTCCATTGAGATTGGAGCATGGTCTGTCCATGTAATGTCATGGATGAGAGTCTTTCGGATCCAGGGCAACAATGTACGATCCACCAGGAACAGGTCTATCCTGGAATAGGAGTTGTGTGGGGGGGAAAAAAACGTGAAGTCACGTTCACTAGCATGTTGGCACCGCCAGACATCAAACAGTCCATGGCCATTGATGATAGGTCGGAGAGACGGTAATTGCCTTTGTGGCGAGGAGGTGGAGTCCATGACTCTGTCTGGGACCAAGTTGAAATCCCTGCATATAATCAGTTCCCCCTGTTGGACTTTCCGCGTCTTTTTAAGCAGACGGGTGAGAAATCTCGTTTGGTGGGTATTGGGTGCGTAGAGGTTCACTATGGTAAACAGTCTGGAGTTGAGGGAGCACGCCAGAATGATGAAACGGCCCAATGGGTCCAGGTGTACGTCGAGCTGTTGATAGGACACCGTATCTCTAATCGCCTCCAGAACTCCCTTGGTCTTGGAAGGGGCGTTGGCAGTGAAGATGGTAGGGAAGCTCCTATGTGAGCACTGTGGTGGAGCGGAACTACAGAAGTGGGATTCTTGAATACAGACCACATCTGCGCTATGTTTTAGAGCTTCTGCCACATGGAGCGTCTCTTGGCAGGGTGGTTAAGGCCCTTAGCATTGAGAGATAGGATCTGGACCGCCATGGGTGGGATAGAGATAGTGTGTGTAGGTGTGCTCACAGTACTCACAGATCCTCATCTCGGTGTCCAGCCATAGTGGATAGGAGTCTCTGGGTGCAGGATTCCGGCCCACTTCCCGAGGGTAAGTTGCTCGCTCCTGTAGTGGCGTGAGGTACCTCTTCTCATGGGGTGAAAGAAAAAGAAAAAAAGCAGGAACTAGAAAAAAAACGAACAAAGGGAATGTCAGAGTAGAACAAGTCAAGTAAAAAACAATTCCCCGATGGATCAGGGAAGCAGTTGTAGCAACTGAGCATGAACAGGGGTAGTATCACCATAGTGACCCACTAGGACCCGTGGGCAGGTGTGAGAACAGAACGGCTCGTTTGGCTACGGTCAGTTGTTCGGTCTCGGCCCCCTCTTGCGTGATACGACTTGCCAGTCTGATGCATGTTTGGCAGCGGGCTTTGGGCGAACTTCTTCCGCAGGGGGGACTTGCCATTGTTTCAGGAGGGCAAGACCCTGCTCCAAGGTAGTGATTGTGTACAGGCCGTTGTCTTTAGTTATCATGAGCTTTGTCGGGAACCCCCACCGGTAGAGGATTTTGTTATCTCTGAGGGCCTTCGTGATCGGTACCAGCTTTCTGCGGAGTTGCAGAGTAAATTGGGAGAGATCCGCGAATACTTGCAGTTTCACGTAGATGGCGGGAAGGTCGGTTGGATGTCTCAGCGCCTTGAGCAGATTTTTCCGCACATGGAAGAAGTGGATGCGGAGCAGGGTATCCCTCGGCACTCCGTCTGGTAGGTGTGCGGGTTTAGGCAGGCGGTGGATGCGATCGATGGTTAAGTCAGATGGGGAGACATCAGGCAGGACTACCTTGATGAACGCTTGCACAAAGGTGGAGAGGTCGTCAGGACGGACAGATTCAGGTATTCCCCTGATTTTTACATTGTTGCGGCGTGACCTGTCTTCTAGGTCCGCCACTTTAGTTTGCAGCCAGGTGATGTAATCTTCCCAGTCGTTATGCGCATCCACCAGTTCGTTAAAGGTATCTGCGAAGTCCCCCATTTTATCTTCAATATGGGTGACCCTCTCCCCCACTTCTTGCAGGTCGGATGAGAATTGGTGGACAAGGGCCTGCATATCCGCGTTGAGCGAACTCCTCAGGGACACCAGCATATCTTTAAGGGTGGTATCTGACAGGGGCTTGTTAGCTGTAGGGTAATTTTCAATAGGAGCAAACAGTTCCCTGGTATCGTCCAAAACACTTGAAGGGCTTACCTCCTCCACTAGGCCCGAAAGCCGGGGCCTCAATTTCGCCAGGCTCCGCACGGCCGGAGATGTTGGTGGGCCGTTTTTCGCTGGTGAGGAGCGCTGCAGAGCGGGTTCCCTTCCCCCTGCCTGCGATGAGTGGGAGGAACCCCCTGATCGCTCAGAGCCCTGAGAAGGAGATGTGGATGGGGTAGCAGTGTCGCCGCCATCTTGTGAAGCCTTAGGCCGAGACCGCCGGAAAAAGTCCGTCACTTTGCGCGGTCTCGAGCCGTTCCTGCGTTTGCGGGTCATGTCCGGAGGTGCTTCCAGATATCGGCAGTGTGTTCGAGGGCCGGTATGTCTCCCGCTAGTCGTTTTAATATATGCCCAGGCCTGTGTGTGCACGGAGCTCCTCTCCTAAGCTGCCATCTTGCACACCAGTTGGCCACGCCCCCCTTTTTTGTGTATTTTACAACCCGACACCTTATTAGCTAACCAGTGTCCCCAAGCCCTAAAAGATCCTGTTTTGTTGAAACTTGTTAAAATTGGATCAGGATCCAGATTTGCACAAATCATTGGTGATCATTTTTATGATTTATTCAGAACTGTACTTCTTATGGTCAAATTTGCCCTAGTCATTCGTTGCCAAATATGGTATATAAGCTCCCTATCCCCAGTGCAAAAAGCAATAAAAAACCATGTAAATACCAAAAAGGGATTGTGGAGAAAGACAAGGAAATAAAAAAAAAAAAACCACTTGATTTCACTTGAAAATGGTGGGAAAGCAATATGGTGCACATGGTCAGAACGAACATTACTTCCTCAGAAGGATAACATGCACAAAAGGGAGATAAAAACAAAGCTTTAATAAAAAGTTAGAGT
>NW_017310007.1:6077-8223 GCF_000935625.1 Nanorana parkeri
ATATATATATATACACGACTCTGTGTATGTCAGTGAGAGGTTGAAAAGGGCTAAGAGACTAACAGACAGGTAGCTGCCTCAGCGGCAGTGCAACAATAGACCAACAGGCTCCTAGCTTTGCAGATTGAAGCTTTGACTGAAGCACAAAAGACAGACCATGCTATGCTCAAAGAAACCCCCGTCTTAATCCCCCGCAAAAAGAAGGTTCTTTCGCTGAGCGCAGCTTCCTGCAACAGCTTGCAGAGAGACCAGATGCCGGCTCTAGGGCAACAGAAAAAGTCTTACCAACTATGCCGGCTTTTTCTGCTTATCCAGAACAGAGAACCCAATCTCCCTCCCTTGGCAAGCTGTTCAGGAAACTGCGTCGGCTCCTAAAGACAAGGCTCGCCAGGTGTCATGGATATTTTGGTTGGACTTTGCGCAGGAGTCTCTGGTGCACTAAAAAGGTACACGTTCGGTATTAAAATGTGCCCAGCACAAACAATCCCGTTGCTGTTAAAAGCACGCTGCATTCAGTTCTTTCTGTATAAGAGGTGAAGTACTTCTTTAGCGCCAGAGAGAGTCAGACACGATGCTGGTTCAAGCTGGAGTCAGTGTAGCAAAGGGCCGAACAGACCACCAACTCCTTCATTTATTAAGGTCAAAGGACGACGCCCAGTGGGAGACTTCTTTATAACATGAGCCAGTCAGCCCAGAAAGTACAGGTACATATCAAAAGGAAAGGAGAGTACACCAACATGGCTGAACAGTGAAATGCATACAACTCATTCTTGTAACACAAGGAAGGATGAGTTATGTTCATTGTCCCGAACAGCCATGTGGATGCCCATTAGGGTTGCCACCTTTTCTTCCAGCGAAACCCGAACACTCTAGCGACGCACGGAAATTTTTGGGGGAGAATGAGTCCTGGCTTATTCATATGTAAATAACGTCACCCATTCATGTGTAAATATCACAGTTGAGACTATTTTTACTGGGGGGCCGATAGCCCCTATCTTAATTTTGGTTGCCCCTGTCTGTCTGACATCATGTGCTCGGGTCTCTGCTGCCATGAAACCTGGACACAGGATTCAAAACCCTGACTGTCCGGGTGAATCCTGGACAGGTGGCAACCCTAATGCCCATCCCCCATCATCGTCAGCATGGACCCCATTCAATACTGCTCAGAGTGACCAGTATCTAGTAAGATCATTCTACTTGTTCTTATAGGTTTGAGACTATCTGAGGAGACATTGCTAATGCGGTTATCTATATACGGTACCAGTATACAGACAAGGCAGATTATCAATGTCTTCTTATAAAAGCTGATATGTATCCAAAAGGGATAGCGCAGTCCGCAATAGAGGTATATACACATCTCGTTATACGGACCTCGCTTCGCTAATGTGTACATACGTTTGAAGGCAAGAAGCCCAGCACATTGCACTTTGTGCTCACAAACCGGCAAACGCCTCCACACACTGTGAACATGTCTCCAAGCCCATGAGAAGGTTTTCATACTGACGGTTTTACCGCTGGTCCCGATTCAACCCAAGTACCCTCTGCTTAAGCGTTCCTCGGTTAAATCCGACACAGGGAGACAGATGACAATACATAAAACACACACATCCTAGAATAAAATGTCCACATAATTCCATATAATACAATTTCCACAACAAAACCTGGACCGGATGACTGCCCAAGGATTTCCTAACCCACCAGCAAGGGGGGTAAGCCAGATACGCACAGGCAGCTGTCTACAGAAAATGACCCCAGATGACGATGTGGAGACCTATCTGCTGGCGTTTAACCGGACAGCCGTCTGAGAATGCTGGCCTCCAGAACAGTGGGCTTGAAATTATTGCACCCTTTCTCCTGGGAGAACAACAAAAAGGCCTACTCCACCTTAGGAGGCTAACTAACAGTAGTGTCCCTCACTACATCCTACTGGAGCGGCTATTTCAGCTTCCAGTATAAATGAACATGAACAAAACCCACAGTCCAATACATACAGTTTTTAGCCAGACCTTATCCGACAGATATTCAGACGCTCTCCAGTCTGTATGCATCCATCCAGCATGGATCTCTCTCTGAGCTCTTTCTCCTTCAACCTCTCACTGACATACACAGAGTCGTATACCCTGTCACTATATATATATATATATAT
>NW_017310007.1:8243-35208 GCF_000935625.1 Nanorana parkeri
CGATTTTTTTATATTTCTTGTTATTAATTTTTTATTAAATATTTTTTACTTTACTTTTAGGGGCTTTGGGGAAATATTAGAAGACTAAACAGACCCCTGATATTTTTCTTTTTAAATAGAAAAAGAGATTGAGAACACAGAGTCCTCAATCTCTTTTTCTGCAGCCCCTGTTCCTGTTCATTCACAACATGAGGACGTAGTATGTAGAGCCAAAAGGAAATCTCACTGCTCCAATTCCTTAGCCACCATCAGGACTCCCCAGGTGCTGGTCTAATAGGTGCGTATCCACCTCCAGAATGCAGCAGTATACGAACAGACCGCACTATCCAGAGAATTCTAATACTGCAGACTTTATTGAAATTTACAGCAAATCTAGTATATCAGTGAATAAAAGTGTATAAAGCAACACATGCCAGCACTGCACACCAACCAACCAACTACAACCTCTCACATGTTTCACCCGAAGGCTTATTCATAGAGGTTGTAGTTGGTTGGGGGTGTGCAGTGCTGACATTTGTTGCGTTATACACTTTTATTCACTGATATACTGGATTTGCTGTGAATTTCAATAAAGTCTGCAGTATTGGAATTCTCTGAATAGTGCGGTCTGTTCGTATACTGATGAGGACATAGTATGTTTACTATAACCACAATCATGAATGAACAGGAGGTGATGTAGATCACTTACCATTCATTCATAATTGAGGCTATAGTAACCATACTATGTCCTCAATTATGTACAAACACTCAGCGATCACTGATCGCTGAGTGTTTGTACCTCATTCTCCATCCTGACAGCTGTCACAGGAGGCTGAGCGAGCGGTACAGGGAGCAGAGCTCAGCCTCCTGTGACAGCGCTGGCTGTCTCTGCCCACACACTGCTCTGCCTGGCTGTGACAGGAGGCTGAGTGGTGTGGGAGGAGAGATGCCGGCCGCTCACAGCGCTCTCCTCCTGCAGCGCTCGGGCGCCTCTGACACTTTCTCTCCTCCCTGCTGGGACACAGAGCAGTGCCCAGCGGGGCGGAAAGAGAGCAGGGATGCACCGCTGTATCGGCAGAAAAATGGCACTTTCGGCATTTAGCCAAAAGTGCCATTTTCACCCAATATGTGTCGGTGGCCGATATATCGGTGCATCCCTAATATATAACGGACAATTGTATAATGACCTTTTCGGTAATTTTCCTTTCCTGACGCCAATACATAGCAGCATACGAATGGGTTTAGCTCCGCCCCTCACCCAATCACAGGACCAGTTATACTATAAATTAAAGCACTCCTCCCAAGGCCACTATTCTCTTAACAAGCACTCAAAGCGAAAAAGCCATGGGAGGGTTCCATATTCTGCCATGTATTGTCGTCAGGAAAGGAAAATTACCGAAAGGTAAGTATACAATTTTCCGTTTTCCTGACACCAATATGGCAGCATACAAATGGGACATAGCAAGCACAAACAAGGGAGGGCAAAAGTTGAGATATTGATCTAATTTACACAATTGTTAAACACATTCAGAACCAAACTTCACCATGGACAAGGCTCCTGGATTGACCCTGTAATGGGGCAGGAACATACTGTATACCAGGTTACTGCCTTCCAGTATAACTCTGAAGATACACCACTGAATCTGTCCACAAGGATGAAATCCTTCAGTAGAGTGAACCCAGAGATTGATCTGTGGCTCCATCTGCCTGACCAGCCACAATGCATGTGACCTCGTGGATGCTGAGAGCCCCTTTCCGATACCGGCAGAAAGATGAACAGATCGATCTGAAAGAAGGTGACCTCAAAATGTACTTCCTCAGCATAGCAGCCACATTTAAGGCATGAGCTGAAACAAAACTTTATTCTTGAACATTGGCAACATTGATGTCCTATCTTGTATCCTTTGGATGATGCTGGGAGAGAGAATTAGGATTATCCTGTCTGGGAAATGGTAGCAATAAGATGGTTTGCAGCCTAAGCTTGCCTATCCAAGACCCTCCTCCCTGAGGGGATTTCTGTAAGAAAAACTATTTTACATGTTACTGTCCATCTGAGTAAGTATGATCTAGATGAAGTCGAGAAGGAAGAGCATATCCAGCACTATTTGTAAAGCCTAAGGTAAAATGAAGCAAATTTCCTGAAGAGTAAATCTTGCACAAGCCCTTAGCCCTTAAGAGCTGGCTTATCAATAAATGAGCTGCCCATTTTGTCTCAGAGGATGTGGATAGAGGGTACTGACACCCAAGTATATCATGTTTGCCTGAAGAAACTCCAATATATCTGTCATGGCAAGGGGAAGAGAGTCAAAACCCTTTGAGCTTGCGAAGTCTATGAATTTATCCTTCCACATTGTACAATATGTGACAAAATAGAGGTTAAAAAGCTTGATATTCCTGGACTGGAAAGATTTTGAGACACCATTTGGATATGTGTACATAGAACCTAGAGCCTTGCTTACACCAAGGAATTCTTAGGGAATGAAACTGACTGGAAGATGAGAAGAAAAACTTCTTGAATTATTAACCGGGACCCATGTTCAAACTTGTGCAAGCTCCCACAACCTGCGACCTACTGGTCAATTTTGTACTAATGTACTGATATGTCCTTTGAGCTGTAGATGGCGCTGTGGTGCAATGCTAGCCTCCGTGTGCATGCTTGTCTATGAAACACAGGAAGTAATTTTCCTTTCTGTTTTCATCAAAATGTATAGTCAAGTAAAGTAAAACTTAATTTCGCATTCCTCAAGATCTCAGTGCTTTATCTAAACATATAACCAACAAAAGGAACCCTGAAAAAGACTTTTGTTTCTCTTGCGAGGGAGTAAACTTGGTCCTGTCAAACAGAGAGACCTTGGGAGGGAGGTGGCCTTGCAGGGAGGGGCGGGGCACCTCCATGCAGATGCGCCCTATATGAGGACGCATATGCGAGCCGATGGCCAGTCCTAGCTGCATGGACACACGCCGATGTTGGACTGCGTGTGTCCATGCGGCGGGAATCTTTACAGAGAGAGGGAAGATATGGCTGGGATCGATTAAGGAAGCTGGCGTTTTGATGTTTAAGTAAAACTTTAGTTAGCAGATATTTAATGGAATGTATGGCATATAGGTGCAGTATAAATTCATTTTTGTTGAGGATTACATGTTAGTTTATACATAAAGAGGATTATATTACAATCCATGGATCACTAGTACTATTGGATACTTTGTATTAGGGCTATGACTGGATGCTTTAGAATGATACAGAGTTCAACTTATTTCTTCTTTTAAGATACATTGAGATTGATCATGACATGGATTAGGACATGAATATTGTATCATGTTTGAGTCTGAGCTTTTGGGACTGAACATGATGTTACAGAAAATGATTGCCCTTGTTGCCCATTGGTAGTATATCTATGGGGGATATGATATCTAACTATTTTATAAATATATTCTACTTGGGTTACATTGTTTTCTCTTATTGACTGCTCTAGAGTTTGCTGGAATAATTTGGGTTGGTTCCTAGTATCAATATTATGCACTCACACCTGGCTGCATCCTAATGCTATACTACACGATTGATATTTGTTCATAGATATCCTTAGGCAGAGATTGCGCTTCTCACATTTGATCGCCGTCGGTTTCTCTCTATCCTCTCTGTTGTCCTTCACCGTTTCTGGGGATGACTCCCCGACCCACTTATGGTATTTATGTATTGTATTTAACTATTTAAATTTTGTCATTGGTTAATTATGTTTGAAATATTAATATACTGATTGGCATATTCATGGGAATCTTAAAGGTTACCTCCGACTTCCTGATGAAGCTTCGGAGAAATGCATAGAAGGCTGGACGCAGTACAGACTTGCAGTATATCTTACTCTGATTATGACTATTTATTATTTATTATAATGAAATTGATGTTAAAATAAGTTAATTGTATCTATCATGCATGTATCATGCACATGTACAGAGTCCAGGGAGGTATTATGCTGTTTGATCATGGATACTATTGTGTATATTTTTATCATGTGGATCATGTAATCTTTTAATAAATAAATGTTATTTTACTATGTAATTTTGTCATTATTATGTTGTATTATCCATAATTGCATTTTTTGACTCCCTAAAAGCCCCATCTATCTCTTTTTTTGTTGGTTTTTTAAAATGAAGAAAAGCCGATTGTGAATTCTTCCATCCCCTGTGACTTTAGATATTGTGTGTGGTGAGATCTGCACCAACACAAGGTAACTGCAGTCCCGGATGAGCAACACATCATATCCATAGCAGCTTACTATAAAGTCACTTGCTAAAATATTTCATTCAGAAATGACCTATTGCCAGCCAAAATGTCTGCTTCTGTGTTCTTTGACTAAGTATGTATTGCCCTGCAAATAAGAGTCATTACTGGTCTATGGGTGCTCCAGAAAAAGATATAAACTTTATTTGTACTCGGAGTCTACTTACCTGATACTGGAAAGCGCTTGCCCGGCGCCAACTGCTGACGACCCGTACGTCCGCTGTCTACGGAAATGTCTCTGACCGGTGTACTATACAAAATTGACAACAACACAAACATGCGGACCTGAGATATGCCATGGTCCGGGTGGATGGTACGCCAATAAGGAGGCATACCCTGTCCGGGATGTGCGACAACCGGGGGATTGGGAGGGCGGGTCGCGCCGTCGGATCCCTTCGTTCCCCAGAAGCCTGGCACGAGCGGCTTAAGAGGACCGACGGGCCGGCGACTCCTCCCACAAATCAGGCTAACAGGTTTTACAGGAAACCATAATAAGCCAAGTAGATGGCAGCTTTTAGAACTAAGCTCTGGGTAACACAGAACGGGGATTCATCCAGCATAGCGGACATGCCCCTGAACAAGTGCCCAGAGATGGGCAACCTGGCGCCCCCGGATTGTGCCCCTGCTTTCTGGATGCCTTTGAGGATAGCCTTGATGGGGTGAGCTGCAAATAAGGACTGTCTGTCTGGGTGAGTTAGGGACAGAAAATGTTGAACCCCCGCCAGATATAGCCGTATCGTGCTGTGCGCCAGTTTGAGGTCTGAGTGACAGCAGGCGATAAAAGCTAGTATGTAAGATACGCTGCTGGGCTCGTGAGTGGCATATTTGCCTTGGAAAGTATTGAAGGCTTTCCACGCCCACCTCGTACGCTTTGCGGGTATTGTAGGCAAGGGAGTTGTTGATCAACCTGGTGGCGTCGGACCGGTGTTTCTCTAATCCAGTACCAGATGCTGGAATATAGGAACTGGCGTGGCAACCGCGTCCGGGTGCTGTTGGAAGAAAGTATGGTATTTAAACCTGGACAAGGCATCAGCCACTACATTGCAAACACCTGGGATGTAGTAACAGATGACATTGAACTCGTGTTGGAGGGACAACCATGTCAGCCTACGTAGAAAAGACATGATCTTTAGGGAATTGGATCTTGGTTGTCAGTGTGGAAAATAACTGCGTGGCCTGACCATGATGGGCCCCATGTTTTGGCTGCCGCTACTATGGGGTATATCTCGAGTAACGATGATGTTCGAGAAAATTCCCCTATACTCTCCACCTCGACCGGCCAAGGGCTAGCGAACCAGTGGGGGCCAAAAATGGCTGCAAAACCTGTAGACGCTGCTGCATCCGTGACCACCTGCGGGGACGAACAAGTGGCATGCAAGATAAACATTGAGATGCCATTCCAGTCCCGCAGGAACCGGTCCCACATGAGCAGATTAGCACGTCCGGCAGCGTCCACGTGTATGACCGAATCCTGGTCCGGGGCCGCAGACAACAAAGCCAGCAACCTGGAGATAAATGCCCGACCCTGGGGTATGATCCGCATCGCAAAGTTGAGCATGCCCAATAAGGACTGCATTGACCTCCTGGTGCATACTGGGGACACCATCAGGGTGTGCAGGACGTCCCTGATCCGGGCCAATTTGTCCGGCGGCAACCTGGCCTGCATGTCAGCCGTGTCCAGAATGACCCCCAGGAAAGGTAACGCCCTAAAGGGGGCCCTCGACCTTGCGTGCTGCGACTGGAACCCCAAGCGACCCGAAGGTGTCCAGCAGTATGCCCAGGTCCCGCGGCACCCTGTCGGGGGATTCGATGAGCTGAAAGTCATCGAGGTAGTGCAACACCTTCTGACAACGAGCATGCTCCTCCAGAAACTAGTGCAGGGCCTGTGCGAACCTATCAAATAGCCATGGGATGCTCTTGGACCCAAAGGTCAACCTGGTGGCAAAATAATACTGCTACCTCCATTTGACCCCGTGCTACTGCCACAACGACTGTTGGATAGGCAACAACTTGAAGGCGTCCGAGATGTCCGGCTTGGACAGCCACAAATTCCTGCCTGATCGTAAGATATACTGTATGGCCTGGTCCACCGAGGAGTACTTGAGGCCAAATTCCTCCGATGGTATCAGAGCGTTCAAGCTAGGAATGTGTGTGGAATGAGGGGCGGACAGGTCGTAAACTAAACGATATTTATTTGAAAACTTCCCGCACACCAACCCGATGGGGCTGACCCTCCACATGGCAAAGGGGGGTTCTGAAAAAGGCCCAATCATGAAACCCTTATCCAATTCCACCTGAAGCAATGCATCTACTGTGGGAGGGTCTGCCAGAGCCGACCTCAAGTTACCGCACTCGTGGGTCGCCTGTGGCAGCGTGACGAAGCCTGTGTGGAAACCGGTGGAAAAAACGTCACCCAGAAATTCCGCCAACGATGGATCCGGATGCAAGGACAAAACAGAAACTAAATCATCCACATCCACCTGGCTTAGTCACGGAGTCTGAGTAGTCCTGACCGAGCACGCGGTCCTCGGATGGGCCCTGAAACAGGTGGAACAGATATGCAGCAACCGACACTGTGGATAGTTACACGACTTGAAGTTGTAGTTATTGCATATCTGGGCCTTGCCCAAACCCGGGGGGTCTGGTCAAGACGGCCGTCTCCGCAGGAGCGGTCGTGGGGCACCAGTTGGCAGTGTGTGCCGACAACTGACACGTAGTGCAGACGGGTGAAGTGAGCCCCGCGAACTGCCTGCAGAACAACTCCGTGTCAATCCTACCCCAGTTGGCTGTAAACTGAAACTGTGCTAAACCTGCCGCTGCTTTGGCCGAAAACGCCCGGTGGTAGTCATAAAAAGCGTGGCCACCATACTTGTAGCCTAGGTCGACCACAGCATGCAAGTATGTGTCCATCTCCTCCCTCCAGTTGGGACTCACGGAACATATCACGTCCCGGTAGGTCCCGAACGCCAGAACGAACTCGGGGATGGACAGTTTCCTGTTCAACCTCGGGTCCCGGGCCCTCAAGATGACGGACACCTCACCGCAAGCATATGCCCTGTTATCCGAGACGTCATGCGCCGCGATAAGCAGCAGAGCTAAATTCACGTCCTTCCCCTCAAAAATGTCCTTACGCAAATTTACGGGGACGAAGTGTGCCGGCGTGATGTTGGGAGGGCTGGCAGCTGTACCTGAGATTGGGGGCACCGGGGCGCTAGACCCTGGGGCACCCAGGGGGGTGATAGAAATGTCCTGTACCACGGCCGCGGGAACAACCGCAGCCTGCCTCTCCAGAGTCTCGGTCCGGTGCTGGAGGTCGTGCAAAGAGGTGGTAATAACGTTCAAAGAGGCGTGAATTTGAGTCAATGATGTGACCACGGTGTGCATGGGCACCTGCTGGGCGCTGACAGTAGCAGCAGCGGGGGGAAACAGCAATCGGAACAGCTCCGCCTTCCTCTCCGTGGCCGGAAAGGGGATACCCTTCTTTTGAAGCTCCAGAGTGAGCTTGGGGATCGTCCAAGCCCTGAAGAAGGGCGTGCTCCCATGCTCAGAAGCCCTGGTAGGAGTAGCCAGTAGCCAAGCCAGGTCCACACTCTCCGAAACATGAGACATCTCGGTTGGTCCTCACTGCAAAACACGAGAAAAGGCATGACCCCCTGCCGAACGACCTATCGTGTAACCTACAGTGAAACTGAGTGACGTGTGTACGTGCGTGGCCCCAAACTGGGCTCCGCCAGGACAACGCGGGGAGCCGCTGTCTGCGACTGCTCGCTTAGTGTCTGTGGAGTTAGCGCCAGACCAGATGGCTGGGTGATCCGTCAGTAAGCGTAAATGCATGTAACACAATGACGTATGTATGAGGCCGAGGTGCGAACGTGCACTAGAAGCTTTAGTCCCCAGACCCCCGAACAATGTACCGTAATTGGACGCCCACTGGCCACCTCAAGGGAAAATACATAGTGTGGTGCGTAGGGCTAGGCCTGCGTGATGCCCTGAAACGTTGAAAAGCAGCTGGATGCGGCACCAGAAATGTAGTGCAGGATGCCGCCAGAGTACGTCCGCCAGTGCCGCTGCCCCTAACCAGTGACTGTGAGGGCCAGCGGGCCGCCCGTTGGGCGTGGCCACCCAAGACCGTAGTGACAAAGCTCTTCAAGAACCAGGTGCGTGTGACCGGGTTGCTGTGGCGTGAGGCACCCGCGGTGAATGCCACGTGAAACCATGGAGCTGCGTAACATGTGCGTGCGTCTGAGGGTGCTGGAATGCGTGTGGTGTTGCCCTGCGGACACCCATGACCTGCGGCGCCCGTTGTCGGGGCCTCCCGGCTACCAGCGGCCGCCGCGGTCCCATGACCCCCCCCCTCCACCCCTGATCCGTGCGAGCCATTTGCGAGGAAGAAATGCCTAGCATGTGCTCGCCACCATGGAAAACGCCCCCCAAGACCCTGGCATGCGTCCGACGACGCTGGCACGTAGTGAGACGGCACCCAGGCTCATGAAGTGGCAATCAAGAGTAGGTAGTGTGGCCGAATACATGAAGTGCAAGCAGAGAACACAAATTTCATGAGGAAATGTAACATGGCACAGGTGCAGGGCAACCGGCAAGTGAAACAGAGGCTACTGAGTGTGTAAGTGGCTGACTGACAGAGAGACATGGACAGAGAGGAGGGGGTTGGATGTGCTGGGGAGAGGAGACAGGAGGAAGTCTGCCCTCAACTTTGTCCACAAGCCACCCCCATATGACAGCCACCAGTGTGAAGGACAGGGCAGAGCAGACAGCATGACCAAAGCACTGAGCGCCACCATAGAACCGAGAGGACGGCAGACGCCTAGAGGGAGCATGAATAGCCAGCATCCGGCCGTGAAGGCAGCACGATTGATGCCCGCTGCTCCTGCCCCCACTCCCACTGGACCCACCATCATATGGGAAGCGCAAAGAACGGGTGCCGCGTGCACGGGACCGCCACGCTCCGCAGCCCCCCACCAGCCAACACGTACCCCCCAAAGAAGAGTCCTACCTTACGTCCCCTTGATCCGGTAGTCGGGCCGAATACTGCCCCCTGGACGTGTGTAGGGGCGCTCGTGCGCCGCGGCCGAAAACCTGGAACTGCCGACGTGTCGCTCGAAATTACGCTCTGCCGGTGACGTCACTGCAAGGCGACGTCGGATCCCTTCGTTCGCCGGAAGCCTGGCACGAGCGGCTTAAGAGGACCGACGGGCCGGCGACTCCTCCCACAAATCAGGCTAACAGGTTAGCCTCAAACTTACTCATATAAGGTGTCGTGATGCCTAACCAGCCAGATGACTGTTGCATCAATCATGAGGATAAGTTGGAGCAACAAACCTCATCTTGAATGGGTATATATTCCTCCCTTTTTAACTACCATGATTAGGGGGTGACTAAAGGCCCACAGTATGGAAATCCTTGCCAGTGAATTATCACTTAAGATGTATGCTGCTAATATTCTGTAAGTGACTGCCTTACGACTAGAGGGGAATTTGTGGTGGATGCAGATGCTTGACTGGGCAAATAATTGACAGTTCATAAAGTACTTCACCTCTGTTTTAGGGTGCCCACACACCTTACAATAATCGTACGATAATCGCAGGATTATCGTACGATTATCGTAAGGCGTGTGGAAGCCGTGCGACCTCTACTACTGTAAGGTCGCACGACTTTTAACTTACGAACATGTTTGAAAACCCGCCGAGCATCGTACCATGTTAAATCCGGATGGGCCGGTGTGCGCAAGCGGACACTGCCCGTTCGGCATTGCGGTCATCGGAAGCCCACCCCTCAGGGGGGCGCAGCTTGCGATCATCGCAAGCACAATCTGCCTGTCCAAGATAGGCAGATTGTACGTTTTTTTAAGTACCTTACTACCATCACAAGACAAAAGTCTTGCGATGGTTGTAAGGTGTGTGCCCAGCATAAGGCTTACATCTTTCTGCCTCTTTATTTACTGCTGCCCCTGCAGGGGAAACCTGGCACAGCATCCTGCTAGAAGATCACAGGCCCATCACTGCTCAAAAGGCTGTACAATTCTTAATCCTAGTAGCAGGATCTTGCATGTGTAGCAGCTTTATCACAGCTTGAAGAGGACCTTTCATACCAAACGGAGCAGCTTATTCTGGCTTTTGGGGAGCAGTGCTGGCAATAGGGCTGGAGAGAGTTATAATCCAGAAATCCATGCATTTGCACTCTGAAAAGCAGCAGTGGCAAAGGGCTGGAGAGTTTTACATTCTATTAACCCCTGCATATGCACTCTAAGGAGCAGTGCTGACAATAGGGCTGAAAATATTAAAATTTCATAGAGCCATTGCATGCGCACTCTTTAAAAAAAAAAAAAATACCTAGCTTTTGGGGGAAGGGGGTTAATGCCATCTGTGAATTGAACACATGATCCAACCTTTGCAGTCACAGATAAACTGAAGAGGATTGATGTGATTAAATAGTACCTGTCAGAACCAGCTGGACACCAACAATGTAGTATACATGGCAGCCACATACTCAACTATGGGGCAAAGAAGGGTTATAGCACAACAGGACCCATCAGAACCTGCTACACATTAACCACAATGCTGTATCCATGGTGCAATGAAAGGACTACATTATAACCGGCAGAATAAACCTGCCAGTGAAGCAACAACTGCACTAAATATTAACAGTGCTGAGGAACAAGAGGTGTCAGCAACAATACTCACATGAAAGGCACCCAAAGAGTTAAGGCACAAGATTGAAGCTGACAGAGTTAGCAAATAACAGATTTCTGTAAGATCCAGATAAAGCTGTAGTAGCAGAAATACAAGTGGTAGCAGCCTGCACTCAGCAAGCACCTGCAGAGTTAAAGCACCACAAGCAAACAAATGGATTTTTAGGGTGAAACCTGCAAGATTCAGCTACATTAGTTGCACCACAGAATCACATACTTCTCTGCAATGCACCTGTAAGGTTTAAACACACATGGAAAACTGAATAGCTCTACAGGCAAAATAACAGCTATTCAAAGAAGATTCATCCAGAGCAAAGCAGGACTGCAAAGCCATAGGAAATAGTAGCACATTCACTACTTAGGGGTCTATGCACGAAGCTGCCGAAGGATCTGGCCGTAGCTTCGGCCGATCCTTCGGCCCCAGGACCCCTTCGGTTCAGTAGAACCGAAGGGGTGCTGTACGGGCTATTCACAATACATTGGCCGGCCGGTCGGCCTGCTTCTGACGGCTGGGCGGAGCCAGCCGTGATCTTACGGCTATACCATAGTTTCTGACGATGCAGCTGAGTCATGCTTTCTTCAGAGTCAGAAGACCAGGAGGCCAAGCAGATGTCTTCAACATACCACCATGATGGAGAAAGCAAACAAATATGACAAGACCCCAAGAGACCATTTCCTGCACCCCACACTCTGAAGATATGGGGGAGGCTTCCCTAATAATATATAATTTAGCCACCTGAAGCAAGGGAACTTCGCAACAAGGAGAGGCTGAACCTGTGCGGCAGGCCAGAAGCAACTGATTTACATTGAATTATATAAATTCATGTAAAGCAGAACTTGCATGAATCAGTGAAATAATTTAAATTTACATTTATTTACATTTATTAGTCCTTAGAAAATAAAAAAACACGTTTTGTATCAGGATATTCATAGTTTGGATTGCCAGCAAACTAGCAGATGTGTTTTTTTTTCCAAGCTAAAAGTTAGACCTTATCCCCTTGTGGTATTCATACATTGTTTATTATTGCCATTTTAATGCTTTTCCCTCAAACATTTTGTTCTAGTATGTCTAATCTTCAGACAGGGCCGGCCTTAGGCCTTTAGGCGCCCTGTGCGAGAAAGCTTTACAGCGCCCCTCAGTGGCCACACCCTTTAGTGGCCACGCCCCCGTAACCACACCCATTTTCCCCAATATATGCACCATTTAAAGACTATGTTGATCTGAATCTGTTCAGCTTTGTCCCTGAACTGTAATGTTTAATTTTGAAAATGGACTGAGAATATGACAAAATCCTTCTTTAAAACCACTCAAGGCAAAGAAAAGCTACATCTGCAAAAATATGAATGTTAGTTTATACCAAGTTGCTGGTTAGACCTTCACTCTCCTTCATCTTTTATTTATCTCTAAAACCTTGTTCTATGTTATGTGCTATTCTAAAACCACAATACCAGGAATAACAGATAATCTCATACAACAAGGGAATTATTTAACAAACCATCAGAGTAAAGAGTGATTGTACAGCAATAATACACACAAACTGAAAAAAATAATGGTTTTAAGAATTCAGTACTGCTGTTCCCAATTGGGGGTTATGGGTTTAAACTGTATCTAAACCCAAAACAAAAATTAAATATATTGTAGCTTACCAATCCTTAAATGTGGTGTCTGCATTAATTTTCTTTTGTAATCATTTGCATGATGCCTATGTATTATGTGCCTGCTCTATGAATAAATATCCCCACAAATTATGTATGCAATCATCATTATTTAATGCAGATGTGCTATACCGGGTCCTGCCATTCATGTGGATGTTACTTTGACATGTACCACCTACCTAAACATTGTTTCCTACCAAGTACACCCCTTCATGCAAACAGTATTCCCTAATGGCAGTGGCCTTTTTCAACTGGACAGTGCACACTGCCACAATTCAAAAATGGTTCAAGAATAGTTTAAGGAACACAACAACAAGTCTGAGGTCTTAACTTGGCCTCCAAATTCTGCAAATCGTAAATCCAATTGAGCATGTGTGGGAAGTGCTGGAAAAACAAGTCCTATTCATGGAGACCCCATCTCGCAACTAACAGGACTTAAAGGATCTGTTACTGACAGCTTGGTGTCAGATACAATAGAATACCTTCAGAGGTCTGAAATAAACATTTCAAAACTGAAACTTAACCGAAATAAAAAAAAATGTCAGACCGAAACCGAAAATGTTTTTTAGTTTAACTTTAAAAAATTTTTTAAAATATATATTTTTTTAATAAACATTTTAATTTTGTATATTTATATTTATTTATTCATTTTTTATTAAATATGCAAACACTAGTTGGATGCGTCTACGTACAAAAACATGTTACATATCACTATGATGAACTGAGAGCATCACCCATGGGAAATTTTGAGTATTGTAGTTTTTTGCGGTTTTACAGGTGCACACAATTTTAAGGCTTTACATGTTTGGTATCATTTTACCTGACATGACCCCAACTTTTATACCAGAAATTGGGTATTAAATTCTGTTTCTGTGCACTACATTTAATTTTAGTGTATTTAATACTAAAACTATTGGTTTGATAAACATTTGAGCAAATACTGTGCAACATAAAAAATTGCAACTAGGTTTTTTCAATCTACAGGACTTATGCGTTCAGAAAATATATAATTGTTTGGGGGTTTTAAGCTGTTTTCCAGCCAAAAATTCAGATTTTAATGTGTGTGTAAATAGTAAGAAATTGCACTGGGCAGCAAGTGGTTAAGCAGATCAAATAGCCAGGCAAATGGCGCACCGGAAGTGACGCGCAGGAAAACGTGCCAAATGGCGCACTGGAAGTGACACACTTAATCAGGATTACTTCCCTATTTAAACCCGGCCTGCAGACCTACAGATTGTTGGATTGTCTTCAGCCCCTCCCCGTGTTTTTGTGTCCTGCGATTAACTGTCCCTGTGAACTGCCTGTCTCCTGGATTTTTCTGACCAGATACCTTGCCTTGACTACTCTTGATTGCTGCCTGCCACTGACCTTGGACTGAATACTGGACTTCTCTCTGCTCGATCCCTCTGTACCGTCTACGCTCTCCTGGTTTGACCTTGGCTTGTTTTGACCCTGATTTCCGGATTACCCCTTCTCAGCTACAGAAGCAATCTTCTGCTTGCACAGTTTCAACACCACTGGCACCTGTGCCACTCGCGGTATGCCAGGTCTCTGTCTCCACTTCCAGAGGCCTCAGGACACGAGGTGCAAGGGAAGCCTCCTCACACGGTTATATAGCCTGGTGTGCAGCCCCGAGCGCTGCACACCTAGCTATATATCAGTTGACCCCAGTGTCTTAAAGTAC
Organism: Nanorana parkeri; assembly: GCF_000935625.1. Lineage (NCBI taxonomy): Eukaryota > Metazoa > Chordata > Amphibia > Anura > Dicroglossidae > Nanorana > Nanorana parkeri. The sequence goes on from NW_017310007.1 coordinate 22,548, forward strand.
AGCAGCTCCTACATTTAAATTAAAATTTTAATTTATATTCACATTTTAATTAGTTTTTAAATATTTATTTAACCTAAGCGCCCTTAAATTATCCATAAGCGCGGAGTACACAGATTCCATCTCCTCACACGGTTAGTCTCCCATCAGGTACATGATAGTGTTTCTGATAACCCTTGTGAGGGCAAAAGTGTGTAAAGGTACTTTTGTTGGCAAATAAAAGTGGGTAGATGTTTTTGAGTTGACTAAGTTCCTGGAAAGCTCTCAAGCACATTATTTGGAACTAAATCTCTCTTTCTCATCCCTGACTTATCCTGTTCATAGTTTGGTGAATGAGTGAACAAAAAAACAAGATATGGGCAGAGAAAATTAATTTGGTGGTGGTATCACCACTAAATTTTCAATTTAAAACAAGCCTGTAGTCATCTTATGCGATATCTTTCTCCAAACACGATCATGGCCATATTTGGTCAATGGCATCCCCAGCCAGTTTGTTGACATTCAGCGGCTGGCTGGAGACTGTCATTTTTGAGGAGCGATGGGACAGCATCATCATTGAGCAGGGTACAGTGTCGACAGGATGCTATTCATTGTGATTGATGCTGGATTTACATTGCTGGATTACATGAATGATATTAAATTTACACGTGTGGAGGTTTTTTTGAAAAAATGACTTTTTCTATGGTGTCTGTGTTTTAATTTATTATTTCCATTTTTTTTTGTGAACGAGTAGCAAGTGTTACCATTTACCCCTTACCCATTCATGTAGGTTTGCTGTTTTTTTTTTTAAAGATTACACATTGTTTAAAAAGCATATAGTCTATTTAAGGAAAAAAAATGGTAAGGGCTTACCCTCACAATTTTATATCAGACCCTTATCCAGACATGCATTATGTAGTCAACATTAGAATGGAATGTTGCAGGGGAGTTTAAAGCTTTACCAACTTCTCTTTTCCCACCTCTACACCCATCACAAAAGACAGCTCCCTGGCTTTCTGTTGAATGTAAATAAACATTTTGTGGATCCTGGGTGATGTCATTAACCAAATATGGTCATGACCATATTTAGTCAATTACATCACCTTGGATCCCTAAACTGTTTGTTGACATTCAGCAGTTGGATGGGGAGCTGTCATTTATGATGGGAGTATGGGTGGGAAAAGATTATGGTGGTGGGGGTCTTCAGGGGGTTGTTAATCGGGATTGACATTGGATATACATGGGACATTTATTTATTTTTAATAAAGGACTTTTTCTACTGTTTTCCCCCCTTGTTGCCCCCCTTTCCTGGCCAGCTAGACTGCATGCCTGGATAAGGTTCTGGTATGGATTTCAAAGGGAACCTCCCAGTGTTTATACAAAAAAAAGCAGGCCGTGGAGGATCTGTCATTTAGTGATGAAAGTTTTTTCTTAATGTCACTTTTGCAGGAGTAGATAATACTGCTGTACAACTTCACATTTGGATGGTAGAGAAATAATATTGTAGCTTCTCAGGACTAGGTAGAAATATGAAGGGTGACAAAATGTTTCCATATATGTATATTTAATGGTATAAATAGCTCTTAAAATAAGATATTTTGTTTTTACCTTCCCCATTTTTTAGAAGGATAAGATTATTGCTGGAGAATGGCAGACATTTAAATAAAAATACTTTCAACACAACTATCATTCTTTTCTCAATAACATAGGTTAAACAATTTAATCTCTTGCAGGGCAGCAATGTAAATGATGTTAACAGAGTGCATTCAATCTATGGCCATCTCTCTGTAAAATCAATAGTAATTAAAATGAGAGTAAAGGTCTTTAATCACACAGTGTTGTTGTGTGATGTGCATTCTAAATTGCTTGAGGTCTAAAAAAGCTTGGGGGCTAGTATATATGAACCTCAAACTTAGAAGCAAGTCAGATGGAGGAATACAGTTTGCATTTGAGTTCAGGAAAATAAAGATTTAACCCTTTTGCCGCCAAGGTGTTTTTTTGCAAAAATTATTTAAATCCCTTAAAACATTAAACTCTGAAAGTAAAGACCCTGTAGAATAAAATGGTGGCAGTTGCAAATTTTAACCTTGCAAGACATTAGTGCAACTGTTTATCAAACCAAAAATGTTATTAAAAATACACTTAAGTTCATTTTATCACCCAAAACACAAGTGGAATACCCAATTGTTTGCACAATATAAAAGATGAGGTTACCACGAGCAGATACCCAACATTCCCAGGTTAAAAATTGTGTGCATCTGTGAAAAGGCGACAAATATCCTAAATTGTTCACAGGTGAAGCTTTCAAAGCCCCTACAGGTAATCATTTAAAAAATATCTGTGAATATTAGCCCTAGAATTATTACACTCACTCTGGCACACATAGTGATAACTAACATGTGTAGAGCGATCGTCGTTTTTGTACGTAGGTGCACCCAAAGCATGTTTATATTAATATGCGTGCGCTTGCGGAGGAGGGGGGCTTTCATTTTTCTCCACATATATTTAATTTTATTTAATTTTGTCAATCTTTTTTTACTTAACTTAAATGCTATCACAAACGGGGGCTTACAAGTCCACTATGAGATGGCATACTAGTTATGACAGGTTCTCTTTAAGGTGACATTAGGGGTCTATTAGACATCTAGTGTCACCTTTCCACTCCAAAGAAGCTATTGGAGCACAGAATGTTCCCCAACAGCTTCTTCTGTGGCTTCCCGCCGACACCAGTGATGCTGGTTCTGGGCACGCAGGAGGAGCAGCGGAGCCCGGAAAGCAAGGCGGGGATGTCGGGTATGGGTAGGGGAAAACAGTCAGCTTTACACAGGTGAACTATAGCTGCTATAGCCACCGGGAGTCTGTTTAACCCCTTCATGACTGAGGCCCTTTTTTCCATTTTTGCACCCATGTTATATTCAGTCCGCTGCCAGCGATATATGACATATGTTGGTGGCAGCGAAAGGGTTAAAAACAATGGATCACTTTATCAAGGCATGACGGTTTTAGCAGAGATGCCAGAATAACCCTATCACTTATATTAAATAACAGCAAAGTAGGACAATGTCAATGGTGGTTGATCACAGAGGTGACAATAGCAAAGACATCAAATCAAACTGTGTGGAAGAAAGCAAAGGTAAATCAATTCTGCAAGAAAACCATATGAATGGATACAATAGAATGAATGTTGAAATAGTGCTAGAAGACGGGCACCTCAGAAAAGGCAGTTAACATTCTACTGAGGAAGAGTTACGGATTTTTCAAAGTATAGTTGGTGTGAATGATTTGACTTAAACATTTTGGTTATCTAGACACTGATGTTACCATGTGAGAAAAGAAAATCTGAAGCTCTAAAAACAAGACATCATAGGAATTTGGAACATGTGGAGTGTGTTTCAGGAAAAACTAGCCATAGTGAAGATGGACATTGATTATTTACAAATCAAAGTCTTATGGATCAGTGAACTCAAATAGACCAGTTTAGGACACTCTCAGTAAAAAAAAATTTGGATATTATGCTAATAATCGAGTAATATCAATTAGATTTTGGGCACAGCCATTTAACATTTATACAAGTTTATACCCTATATCAACTGATGCAGATTAGGAAGCTGAACACTTTTTTATGATCATACCCAAGCTGAGGTTGACAAGCAAATACTGCTAGTGATTTGTGACTCAAATGCCAAGATGAGCAATAAGAAGGAAGGAAAAACTTTCAGACCACACAATCATGGAAGCAAAAATTAAGCAGGAGAAAGAATAATCAGCTTTTGTGACTACAATGACAACTTCATTACTAATTCCTTTTTCAAACTACTAAAATGACATCTATACATATAGATATCACCAGATAGACTTTTTAAAAATGAAATAGACTACATTATTTGTGCCAAACAATAGAAAGACTAAATTTTAATAGCAAAGACATAGCCTGGAGTGGATTATGGAACAGGAAATGCAGTTATTGTGCTTCAAGTAAAATTGAAAAAGAGCAACAAAACTATCAGTCTTCCAAGATATAACCTGGAATACATACTTAAATAAAAAAAAACAATAAATTTAAGTGAATAAAGAAGATACATTAAACATTAAATAAAAGAGAAATTAACCTAAAATTGAGAAAGATAAAAATCTTGTGAAATCACTGAATTGTGCAAAGATCAGTCAGAAAGGATAAGGGTCAATATTATAACAAAATTCAGAAAAGATTGAAGATGGAAACAAATGTGGAAAACAAGGATTACTTTCTAGAAGATATGTGAAATCAAAAACAAATTTCCAGGCTCAAGCAGAAATTGAAGGAATGCACAGAACACATAAAAATAAAAAAAAAGACATCAAAAAAAGACATCAATAACCAAGACACTTTTTAGTAATGGCAGATAAAATAAGACTAGTACTAAGATTACGGCCCAAAATGGAAGGCCACAAGAATGCATTAGAACTACTATTAGTAACTTACAAAATTATGCAAACAAGTATGGAAACCCACTTAATACCCAATAGATTGGGAGAATTCAGTTTTAAAGGTATATTAAAAAAACCCTGTACACTATGCTGTAATATGAGTATGCTGACTAGTGCTTGAGGATCTAAGTGCGTTCAGAAAGATCCGTGGATGATTGATAAATTGCTTGAGCAATTTATTTTGCTAAATTACTTGGCTGTAGGATTGTATGCAAATGTATAGTAAATCAGATGTGACATGCATTTTGATGCATTTCTATTGATTTAAATGGAAAACATTAGACTTGTGCACAGCATGAAAAAAAATGTTTTGGATAAAAGGAATGAAAAGGGAAGAACATTTTCATTTGTTTTGTTTGATGAAACAAATAATTATGCTGTTTTGGATTCAAAGGCAACGAACCTCTGAATCCGAAAGTGCACATTAAAAAAAACATGCGACAACCATATTGATGGTGGTGTCCAAACAAAACAAAGTATTAAATGCCCAAATATAGTTTTTCATATATTTGGGCATATAATAATTTGTTATTTTGGATTCGGGTGAACTGCTGAATAAGCGTAATTTGGTGATTCAGCAAGTTCGTCTGAATGCACATGTCTAGAAAAACACTTTAGGCAAAAACTCAAAGATGTAAATCCAACCTAAAATTAAGATATCTGATGTCAACGAGTGGGTGGCTGCAAGACCTGCAAACAGAAGCTGCTTTGTGGGACTGGTGGTCTGGTGGAAGGAAGCCTGCAGCAGCAAGGGTTCAGGTAAGTAATTCTGCCTACTTCATGCTTCCTAGACTAAATAGAAAGCAGGACTCCAGCAAATAACAGCCATGATCTATGATATTCTAATATAAAGTGGTTTATGTTACTTTTGGAAAAAAGATTCCAGACTCCAGGAATATACAATACATGGTTGGTTATTAATATATATTTGTTACTTGACTTTGGTAATGTTATATCACTTCTAACTGCCACAATGATTACAAGTCTCATGTAAGGTATGTATTTTTTATGGTTGAATCAAAATGTATTAAATAAAAACAAGAATACAGCAAAAACAATATCGTAATATGACCTGTTCGTGACTAGTTCAGCATGGCAAAAAGACATAAAACATAAAAGGTAGGTAAAAGGCCACGAGGCATAAAGAACAAATGTTAGCTTCAACAGTAATAATGACATAACCAAATAAGACAAGTGTAGAACATAGAGAGCCAGAGAGGTAACATAGAGGTATCCTTGTAAAATGTGAGGTTCCATATTGATTACTGCATTGACGAGAACAATGCTATAAAAAGTGAGAAAAAAGGGAAAAAGCAGAACATAGCTAAGACAGAAAAGCGGGGAAAAAAAAAAAAAGGGAAGAGAAAGTTGATGGTAGGACCTACAAAACAACATATATACTGGAGGAGAGTCAGAGGGGCATGGCAGGAGCCAATAGCAGAAGATACACTTGTTGTTGAACTAGGAGGACTAAGAGATATGGGGATTGGGGTAGAGGAGGAAAACTAGCCATAGCACCCAAAAAGTGTAAAAGTGATCATGAGATCCCATATCCTATGCCATAAGTTCTTTCATATGCATTATATAATTTACTAGACTGATCCAGTGCGATATAGGGGGGGGGTAGTGCCAAATACATTTTCACATTGTAAAAAACATGTATATTTGCAAACAATAATGTCACATACAATAAAACAGATTAAACAGTAGTAAAATAGTCCATATCCCTCAATCTTAGACACAAAATATCTCAGTGTTTTCGGCGCAATCAATAACACCTCACATGAAAAATTCACATAAACTGTGTCAGTCCAACACCTTGTAATCAGAAACTCATTCAATAGTTGTGCCGCCCCAATAGGGACATAGAATATGAGATGCATAGCCTCAGTTAATATTAGCATTGTTATATAGGTTAGAATTTATATAGTGTGATTTGCCTAACTATTTTCTCATCAAATCAATGTGTTATCCTATGCTGCCATCTAGTGGCCTTTTGTTGTAACAAACATGCTTTCTGTGATTAATCCTCATGTAACGATGTATTTTCCCCTAGTGTACGCCCCTTCCTGCTTCCTGTGTGTAGTACTTCTTGTGTCATGGCACAGCTACTAGCCACATGTAACAGGACACACATATAATCTGCACAGTACGTAGGAAAGGCATCATTTTCTGACCGCACAATACTATAACCGTTCATCTGTTGTTCCTATCATCTGCTGTAACCTGATGTAAAGAATAAACACCTCTTTTGAATGAATCGGTATTGACGAGTTCAGCTATCTGACGAGGATTGTCCGCAGTGAGTATATCTGCTTATACAGGCCAGGCATAGAGGTCTCAGCAAGGGATATATTTCGCTATCACAACGATCGGAGTCAGAATAATAGTATCTATTTGCAATCCTCAATATTTGCCATGTGTAATGTAGCCAACAGAAACCCCAGGTGGAACTGGAGTCATCCCAGGGCTTGACTCTCTAGTTCTAAAAAAAAGGTAAAATAGCGCAGGATGTTAAACCAATCCTCCAGGGAGAGAGCCACAAATTCCCAAACAAATCCCAGAGATGGTAACCAATCTTCCAAGCACATATCCACAGGTATTCAAATGATTCTCAGGGGCCATAGAAGAGATGCAAGGAGAAGCACATAGCGTATTAAGACCTCTTTATTAAAACCATGAATAAGAAAGAAAATGCGCCAAAGCACAAATTCGTGTGCATACAAACAGCCCCGTCAGAATGTGGTGTATCACGATGTGTATCCCCACCATACGAGTTTCGTCATCTAGACGTCATCAGGAGCGGCCCATTTTAAAATGTATATTGTATTTCTTTAGTTTTGCATAGAGTAGGAGAGACATAAAATCCATTTTGTTTTGGGTTTTTTTGCTGCACCCTTTGTGAGAGTTCTTCTCAATTCTTGTCCCAGAGATGTAGCGAGAAGTGAGAACTCTAGAAAAACTAAGTGTAATTCCCATTTTAGTCTGTTGTCACTGCAGCAGGCATCCCCATTTGGAGGATTTAATATTACCTCCTCTTTTGGTGACAACTCTAAAATTTTGGATTTCCCATCATTTTCTGTCTTGGCAATAATGGTTCCTAGGAGACATAGGGAGGGTAAGTTTTCCTCACTGGGAAAACAGACAGCAATAAAACATTTACAGGGGTTCTAAACATTTTGTACTCCATCCAAAACTAAAAAGGAAAGTTTTGGCTATACATATACAGTACATTACATTTTTACATTTGAACTTTTCATCTCTAAATTGCTATAATATAGTTATATTTTACAAAACTAGATTTTCAGAAAAAAACAGTGAATTGACAATGGCTATAATTAATGTATAATTCCTTAAAACTCTTCTTACCAGAAACATTTCTCAAATCTTTAGGCCAAATAAGAACTTGGTGAGATTACAGAGAAACCTAATGTCTTTTATACTCACAGTTGCAGAGGAATAAAAGTATGTCATGTATAACAAATGAGACTATAAAAAATGAGACTGAGACTATCATTCATAGGGGATTCAGTATAAGCCTATGTGCGTTAATGCTTTTTTTTATTAAAGTGTATATCACAGAGTTGCTCATCCTAAATGTTCTGGCAGGCCCAAATTTTAAAATATTCCACTGCACATGATTTGACTTTCATAAACAATTCTAGAGCAGCCAGCACAGTTAGAATCAGCTATGAGTCAGGTACGCGGTCCGTGGCTGTGGGCAGTCACATTGTCTCTTTGTTCTTCCTGTAGGACCTTTGCATGGGGTGTCCTGCATCTTGTTCCACTATTGGTTGCTGGAGCAGGCAGGTCATTCACCATGCTTATTCGGCTCATGGCAATGCTCGTCCTTTCCTTTCAACGCACATTCTACTAGATGTTTCAGTGCATCTGGGCTTTTAGGCATCAGGCATCTCTGATGCTGATTTGGAAAGTCACCACCTGGTCTTCAGTTTATGCATTCTACCAGGTGGATGTTTATGCGTCTGCTGTTGCTAGTTTTGACTGCATGGTGCTACAGGCTGCTACCTGAAATGGGGTTCCCTGTTCTGTTAGGCCTGTTGGCAGTTGTTTGGCTTTGTTGCCCTCTCCACTGATGTCCCAGTTGTCTCTAAATCTGCCTTTGTCCTGTACTGTATGATCTAGAACCTTGGTTCTCAACTGGTGGGTCGTGACCCAAAAGAGGGTCGCGACCCCGTGTTCAGTGGGTCGCCGCAAGCCTTCCACTTTTCTAGGTGAGAGGCTCCTCAGCCTCGCACTAGCGCAGCAATGTCCGTTCTCGCGCTGAGAAGACATTAAGAATATGAAGCCTGGCACAGAGTGTCAGCTTGAGGTGCAGTGGGCTGGAGCTATGGCCGAGAGGGAGCTGGAATGCCATGGGTTCCATTGCAGTGCAATAGGTCGCAAAGTAATTACCAAGGACAAATGTGGGTCCTGAGGTTACGCAGGTTGAGAACCACTGATCTAGAAAACAGAATTTCTACCAGTAAAATCCATTTTTTGGAATGTAGTACAGGACCCACCCCTCTATGTTCTCTAATGTTATTGCTTGCTAAAAAACTGAGGATTTTTGGGATTGGGATGGATTATATGAGGTCCTTACAGTTCTGGCCAGTGTCCAATCACCTGAAAGAAAGAGAGACATCTTCCAGAACATTGAGGGGAATTAATCCAAATGGAAGCAGACAGAATCTAGAGCAGTTGCCCATAGTACCCAGTCAGCTTCTGTCTGTCTTTTTCAAAGCCTAACTGAACAAACTGAAAAGAGAATCTGGAGCAGTTGCCCATAGTAACCAATCAGCTGCTATCTGTCATTTGCAAAGCATAAATGAACAAACTGAAAAGAGAAGCAGATTAGTTACTATGGGCAACTGCTCCAGATTCTGTCTGCTCCAGTCTTGATAAATCCCCCCTATGTATTTAGGCAAAGGAATGCCCCTTCAACATCCCTATTAAGAATTTGTATGCCAAAAATGATTGGATAAACCCTGAATAGTTCTTTCACCATTACATCGGCATTAATACTGATATTAGTTCCAATATCGGTGCATCCCTACATTGTATACAATATTGCATACTCCTGACCAAAGTGTTTATTGTCTCAACAGTCTCTAAGTAAAAAGACTTAGTAGAAGACTTTTTTTAATGAAGTTCCTTTTAAGGTAGTCTCAGACAAATTGTGAGCTATTTGTCTATATTCTATTTTATTTTTTAAAAGATGGTCCTTTTTGTCTTTATATACTGTATTTATGTGTGTCTGTGAAACTTACTTGTGGTACAGTGGTTAAGGGATATTCTGTGGGTACAAAGACTGCAGCATATTTAACCATGTTCCTTTAGGACATGCCCAATATCCAGTGCAATTTAGACACCCCCATCTTTCACTGCCCCACATGTTTTTTCTTTTGAAGGTTTTCCCTCTTAACTTCTGTTGATGTGAGGTATGCAAATATAGCATGCTTGTGCTAATGATCAGTTGTATAATGTTTAGGTTGACCCAAACAGATTACCTGAAACACACACAACTGCGTAGAGGGTATAAAACCGGGCAAGGGAAAACTATACTAAAAAGACAGGGTGACGAATGATGTGGTGGTTTAACCTTCAAAATGTTCACCATAGTAAAAGTGATGCTAGCATGAAAAGACAAGGTGGTCATCCTGTATCTGAAGGTCTCTTCCAAGAAGAAATTATGTGGAAAACAGATCTCTCCAGATGAGCTGTCCAAGAAAATACAGAAATACAAACCATTAAAGTTGAAGGCTGGCAACTCAGTGCAATGAACTGCATTACGCTTACTTACCTTCTAAACCAGAAGCTATTCACCACTGCTTTCAGCCTAAGGCTGGCATAAAGACTGGCACTGAGACTCCGGTACATCTATCTGCAGTCTTGAAAATTCCTACCAGAAATGATTTGTGACCAAAAAGCCTACATATGAACACACAAAGAATGGGATGCAGAACAAAAACTAGCAGGTGCTCTGGACCGATCAGTTAAATTCTCAAATATTTATTTATAAAAAAGGCAGTTTTCTGCAAAAGTGCTGGAAGAGTGCATGGCAAAGTGAGGGAAAACAAAGGGTTTCCTGTAGGTGTGTGGCTTCATTTCTGCAAATGAAATGAGTGATTTTATCAAAATTAATGGCAGCCACACTGCTAAGATGTAAAGGCAGATTCTTCATGCAGTACCAATAGGGAGGTGCCTAATTAGTCCCAACTTCATTCTGCACAATTACAATGATCCCACACACATGGCTAAAATCATAAGGCACTATTTTCAGTGAAAATAAGAACAAGGGGCAAGATGATATGAGCTCCACATAGCCCTGATCTCAACATCATCAAGCCAGTCTGGGACAGCTTGCTGAGTCAGAAGGAATCAAGACAGCTAATGTCTGTGGTGGAACTGTGGCTACTATTTGTTTGAAACAATCTACCATGCGTACAGTGAAACCAAAAGAATGGCTGCTGTGTTATAGGGCAGTCACACGCACAAACAAATTTAATTTACTTGCATTCATTTCACTGCACTTTCTATGAAGTTTCCTGATTTATGAAAACTAATAGACATGTTCGATTTGTTTAGTTCCGAATTGAAATTCAGACGGAATTTCGGAAATTTGGAGATTCGGATGTATCCGAATTCTGAATTACAGAAATAATGAATGTAAACGAATCCGAATTTCCAATTCCGAAATTCCTTAGCAGTTGTCTGTACAAAAATTTGTTTGTTGGATAAAATTTTGTTGCAACAAAGTGACATTGAGAAAAAAAAATAGGGCTGTTACTGATTAAAATTTTCGTGTTCGATTAATCGAAATTTTTTGTAATCGGTTCATCGATTAATTTCGATTAATTATAACGCACATACAGATCCAACTACATTGGCCTATACACATACAGCACAGCAATGAAGTAATAAAATGAACTAGGATTACACTAATCCAGCACGTTATTAATCTCACGTGCCCCACTCAATATGGCCGCCGCTTGAGTGGGGCAACTCAGAATAATAACGTGCTGGATTAGTGTGATCACATTTTAATACTTCATTGCTGTGCTGTATGTGTATAGGCCAATGCCTAGGCTGGCGCTCATGCAGAACAAGTTTCTTGGGCAAACCTCTTAGTTGTAACGAAACCGGAAGTCAGGTGGTCGCAAAACTTGATAAGTGTCTACAGATCACCGGCCCAAGTGGCTCCGTCGTTGGAAAGTTTTGCGGCTCGAGTCCTATATGACAGCGCTCTCCCAGGGGTGATGGAGAGGAGAAAATCACAAAAGGTTTTTTTTTTTGAAAGTTATTAATAGGAGTTGTGGGGTATGCACTGTGGGGAGGGGGAAAAAAGAAGAAGTGTGTGCTGCTTCAGTAAAGAATGGTCCAACTGATACAAAAACAGAGCAAAAACAAAACAAAGTCTAAAGCACTACTACCAATAGTATTCAGAGTTTGGGGGGTGTTGAGGCCAAAAAGGCTTGAAGTATACAGGATGTATATGAGGCAATCCTCTGTTGGGTGTCAAAGGAGTAAAGGAGAAAGAGATAACAGTTGAAACATGGGTGAATGTACCATGTGTAAAACGTGTAGCAACTCACCATGAGGTTTTCGTGGATGTGCTGTCATCGACGCCGGGATCTGTGCAGGAAGGGGTTGATTGGAGGTCGTCTTGTGGCTTCTTGTGTATTGATTGGAGTGTCGCTGCTTGCTGACCCTGTCAGTGTCAGGGCAGTGGTGATGCCGGAGAGCTGTGCCCGCAATGTGGGCGGAAGTTTCGTAGGACAGGCGCAGGTGCCGCAAGTGCCAGTCTACTCGAGGATGGTGGCCGAGGCGTCCCAGACGCGGGACAGAAGTTCCTGTTGTCGTGGTAACGTGGCTCCGTCGGCTAACGAAGGGAAGGGGGGAGGAGTCCGGTGATGTCATAGACATCGACATCACCGGACTCCTCCCCCTTCCCTTTGTTAGCTGACGGAGCCACGTTACTGGCATCACACCTCTCATATACCTTTCTCCGCCGACTGCGGAAAACTCTTCACACTGAACGACTAGTAGATGTGTGGAGGCTTATGCACGCACGGGAACGCGATTACTCATTTTACTCCACGGCTCATAACGTGTACTCGAGAATAGACTACTTCTAAAAGACATGGTTCTACTGGCTAGAGTTCCTCTACTCCGCAGAATTTGGTATGTTGATGGTGGAATAACTCCTATACCACAT
>NW_017310008.1:0-520 GCF_000935625.1 Nanorana parkeri
ATATAAATAGGAGTTCAGTAGCCATATGACCCATCCTCTGCTCAAGTGGCAGGACCATAACAATACGCAGGTGAGCCCATTCATTATCTCTCTAATTTCCTATCTGTAGGTCAGAGGCCCTTCTTTTCCTCACTCTCGCAATATGCACATTGATTTCTACACAATTTTACACATAGGGGTGATTTACTAACCTAAACACACGCACGCACCAGGTGCGTGCGATCTTCACACAGCAAAACATATTTATCAACCAAAAAGTCTCCAAAAGCATACCTCCACCAATGCCATACATGGAAAAATCATGCACACGACGCATATACAATGCCACTCCACAGCTCAGACAAAAATGGCCAGCCCATGCATCCACATTCCTGCACTCATCAACACAAGCAACACAACACAGAGCCAACTCACACAACATCACCCTGCAATTCACGCAGAGCCCAGCACAACACATCTGCTGGGTGTGTACATACTACACTACAAAGGTATTCAGATTTCCCCAATTATTCTATTTGCA
>NW_017310008.1:1285-2676 GCF_000935625.1 Nanorana parkeri
AGTGCATATATTCCCCATGATTGCCGACCCTAATCCTCACCATACACACTCTTATTGTCCCTTGGTTCTTGGAGTATGTACTTCTACTCCTCACCGTTCACACAGGTCGTGTCCCTTGGTTCTTGGATTCACTTTGTCAGATAGAACAGCCGTCGTTCCCTTCCGATTTCTATGACCCCAGATAAGTCCTATTGACTTCTATTTAGGGGTCCACGGGCATTGCTGAACCTTTTCCGTCTGTCTATATAATCGGGGTTTTACTACATGAATATTTGATTTTTTTAATTACTAAACTAAATTAGTCATTCACATTTATATGCCTTCTTCCTGTTTTACAACTTGTTATGAGGCTGTAGTCTGACCTTGGTTTTGGTCTTACAATCCTCTGAAGTTCACAGGGTACTTCGATATTTAGGCTTATGTGAATGTCTAATTATCCCACAATTTAATTTACAACAAAATAGAGTATAACAATACAATAAACAGAAATATCAAACAACTAAACCTAAATATTTGACAAATGAGAAGAACAAAAATAGTTCTCTTACCCTATGCAAATGAGAATCTTTTCCACGATCACCTCGGTTCGTTGGAAACTGCCGCTCTCCGGGGTTTCAGAGGTTGTCCGTCTAGCCCCCTTTTTGCAGAGAATTTACTCCGGGGGTCTTTCTGGGACTTAGTGTGATGATTGTGGTCCCTGTAGACAGACTTCATCATCCACCCAGAGATTGGAGTTTCCGGCTCGAAGGACCAAAATGTTGATGGAATCTGTATCGACACGAGGCGATGATATTTTGAAAAGATTCACATATGCTTTATTCGTGCACGGGAGAACTTAATACAGAAAATAAGAGTTTAGGACTGTCCTTCACTCATCATAAGTCTCTCAAACTTAGCCCCCCCCATCTTGGGTTTTATACAATTCCATAAGACAGCCTTCTGTTGAGTAATTTCTGTTCTTAGGCGCTGTTGAATCACTTCAGAGAACTTCCTTAATTCTGTCTTTCCGTGTACGTTTGCCAGTTAGTATGCAGGAAACTGTAACTTCTGTGGTTAAGCCATCTTCCTGAGTTTGTCTTACCGTTGCATTAACTCGAAAAAGCACAAAGGTTAGATTTCTACAAGTTAAAACATATTAACTAGTTCACTTCTGTACATTACTTTAACAGTTCACATCTGGGCGTTTTTCAGCTCAGCAAGTAAAATCCCATAACTTCCTATTGGCATGGTTCCCACCTGGGCGTATTTCAGCGTGTAGAAACGCGCTGAAAAACGCCCTACGCCCAAACAAGTACAGGAGCTTCTTTTGGGGCGTTTTTCCACGCATATCCATTGGTATTCCCGAGTGTGGCTCGGGATTAACTAAGTGGGAACACCGAGTCACACGTGTG
>NW_017310008.1:2776-13396 GCF_000935625.1 Nanorana parkeri
GGGGGGGGGGGGGGGGACTGGGGGGAAGTTTGAAAGTAAAAAAAAAAAAACCCCCAAAAAAAGATAGAAGATAAAAGGAAAAAAAATCATACGGAACGAAAAAACGTGCTAAAAAGGAGCTGAAAAAACGTGCCTATAGTATGCCCAGGTTTGAACCCAGCCTTAAAGTAAATGTAAACCCTTACTAAATGTCATGTCGGTAGCAAAATTATGTGCACCTTGGGGATGGGGGGGAGGGAAGGGTTTTTTTAACCTTTTCTCATCCTTTGTTACATCTTAATGCTGCTTATGTTCTACAGTCTTTTTACAGCCTGTCCTTGTCCAAATGCACTACAACATGATGTATGTGTTTTTTTTTCACAGGGCATATTTAATAATTGTTGCTGGCTGTAATTGTTTTTGCATAGGCAATTTTTTAACCCTCTTGCTGCCAGGCCCTGCACTCCACTTTTAACCTTAGGTGGCCAGACCATTTTTGTAATTTTTCACTATTTCATATTTCACTTACAGCTTTCACAGTTTGTAAAAAAAATCCTCAAGCCATACATTTTCTAAAAGCGCAGGATTGATGGAATAAAAAGTAGAGTGCCATGTCCTCTCCTCCCGCCACTTCTCTGGATCCCCAGCGGGGATCCGAGAAGATGTGAAGGAACCGGCGGCGGGGGAGGGCGGAGGACAGAGCCGCTGTCACTAACTAATGCAGAGCAGTGAGGAGAGAGAGAGACGCTCGGCCAGGATCTGACAGCCGGCACCTCTCTCTCCCCTCACTGCTCGTCCGTTCTGTCACAGCGGCTCCGCCCCCCCCCCACTGCTCGTCGTATCCCCCGCTGCCTCTGCCCGGGAGAGCAGGGGGATCCAGAGAAGTTGCAGCCCCCCTGTGCGTGGCCGAGCGGCAGAGGATCGGTACATGTCAGTAGTATGTACCAATCCTCTGTGTAGGACAAACACTGGAGCGATCGGCTGATCACTCCAGTGTTTGTAAATAACTGGGGACACATAGTACTATGTGTCCCCAGTTATAAATGAATGAACAGGAGGTGATTTACATCACCTCCTGTTCATTCATAAGTTTCTCAATGGGGAGAAGCACTCTGTACAGAGGCTCCTCCCCATTCAGAAACAGCTTGATAGTAAAATATTTTCTTAATGAATGGGAAGCCTCTGTACTTTCCATTCATTTAGAATAGAGGCTGCAGAAAAAGAGATTGAGGACTTTGTGTCCTCAATTTCTTTTTCTATTTTAAAAGGGAAATATCAGGGGGCTTTTTAGACCCCTAATATTTCCCGGAAGCCCCCCAAGAGTTTAAAAAAAAATTATGAAAATGTAAAATAAATAAAAATAAATAATGAAAATAAAATAAAAAATAGTAAAAAATAAATTTAAAAAACTTTGTTTTTTTTCCTTGCCTCAGGCGCAAAATGAGCTGGCTACGGCTATGCTCCCGTGGTGCTCGTGAGGCTGCCGGCTGAATGTGTCAGACGCTGCAGATGGAAAGGTGCAGGACACCCCATGTGCAACGTCGGCCACACGAGCACCACGGGAGGACAGGACACCGGGACCTGTAATGTACTGGAATGCACTGGAATGTAAGCAGGCCGACTCCCTGTGTTCCGGTGCGGGAGGGGGTGTGGAGCTGTATTGAAGTCACTGGCATCGCCCACAGTGCGATCGCCCGCACTCGGAACGCAGGCACATTAGTGCCTGCATTCCGGTCCAGTGCGATCTGCAAAAATAATGCTCGCAGCATTTTTGCGGATCGTACTGGACTGGAACACAGGCACTAATGCAGGTGATCGCACTGTGGGCGAGGGGCCTGACTGCGCAGCCTACGCCCCCTCCCGCCCCTGAATGCAGGTGTTTTTTCATTGGTAGATCTCAATGAGCTCGTCATTTGAAAAGTAGATCTCCAGACGAAAAATAGTGGGCGCCCCTGGCTTAGGACATCCATGGCAAAAATCGAACAGAACAGAACTCCAGACTCACCAGTCCCTTTCAGTATTCCGCAGTGCAGAATTGATAAGACCACAGGCTGACACTGGGTATTACAGAAACAGCTCAACAGGGATAGGCATGAAATCTTCAATAGAAGAGACACTAGACTTGCTCCTGAGGTCCATTCCATTACCAGGCACCTCCAGTAGCCATCCAGCTTCTCCTCCTCAATCACTATCAGACCCGTCTAGGGTCCACATTTAAGGCCTCAAACAGGCTTGAGTATCCCCTGAGTATATATTAACTCCCCCAGCATGCACCACTGGCCTTAAAATCCCCAGTGATTGGCTAGTGAGCCACACACACTCATAATGTTCCCCTATTGGCTGTCCCACACTGCAGCAGGGTCATACCCCACTCAGGTACAATCAATGACAGAACACCTGGAATTAACCAGATAAATGCCAACTATAATTCAGCCAGACTGACTACAGCTCTGGTAACACTAAATTTCTACAAAACACTCCACAAAAGGTTGTAGGGGATACATTAGATTTATCAAATTTATATTTTTGCTAACAATACACTAAAATCATTATTAGCATTCACAAACACAACGTATCTTTCAAAATTCCTACTAAATCTAAAAAGTATAACTGTATTGAATTAATGAATAAGAAATATTTGTACATTTTTAACAAAGCCTTTTTGCAAAATAGTGACAATCAAAGGTATGCAAAACTCTAAAAAAGTAACTTACGTTAACAAACTAGAATTGGGCCTCACACCTATATATGGATGTAATGCCCAATCTGCAATATGCAATTCAATCTACAATGTGCTGCTGCATATAGATTTAAATGATTGTAAATTTTCCATGAAGAAAAAAAAAGAAAAAATACAAGCGCTGCAATCTGCTGTAACCATGCACTGCAACACATGTGCACACACCAGCCCACATACATGCCCACTGGTGTGCGCCAACACACATAACGTGCATTACCACAATGTGTGTGTGGGGAGTTTATTTCAGTTTTATTGGGAAATATCAGAGATCAAACAGGACACTTTTTGAATGAATAACTGTAAGACCATAGCCAGGAGTTTGCTCGCTACTGCGCGGGCCCCAGTCTTCTGGGTTGCCGGAAAACATGCGCTAGTGTGCATGCGCACACAACGGAACATGGCGCACAGGAAGGGACACGTCGCTCTTTAATGGATGGCCCTATTTAAACCAGCTGGCCCAATGGCTCAGTGCTGAAGGTCTTTCATCTTGTGTTTCTGTGTTCCTGTATTCCAGTCAGTTTGATTACCCATTGCCTTGACCCGGATTTGCTTGACTATGCCTGATTGCTGCTTCCCCTTGACCTCTCCTCGTTTTCTGGATTTGCTTCTGCCTTCTCCCCTGGTACCGTTCTGACCGTCAGACCCCTGGCTTGTTTGACTTTGCCCCAGTTTCTGGTGCAGACCACCCTGACATCTCAGCTGAACACCAGCCTTGCTCATCCTCCCAGGGACCCAGTTGCTGGACTTCTACCAGGCAGTGTGTCTGAACACGTTGGCACCCGTGCTTCTCTGTCTACTCGCTCCCTTTCCCCACATCCAGGGGTGTGAGACAAGAGCTGCAAGGGAGGCCTCTTCAGCTACTTGGTCGCCCACCAGGTACGTGATATTGGGAAACCAGCAATGGACTCCGGACACAGACTTCAGGAATACAAATCTTCTTTATTCTCTGCAGAGGACTCAGGTGACTACCGTCTCCAATTCCTGAGTGGCCCTTTAAGGCCGGTCACTACATACAGTATATATAACAACAATTACGTCACATTACATATTTCTAATACACATATTTCCTTTACAGCTCTAAGCCAATCAATCTACGCTGGATTTTCTCCAGTTCAAGGACATCCCCTCTGTGTACCGGTGCCCAAAATTGCACCGCATACTCCAGGTGAGGCCGAACCAGTGATGTGTAGAGTGACAAAATTATAGACTTATGTCTGCAAAATATTCCCTTCTTGATGCAGGACAGGACTCTACTAGCTTTGCTTACCGCAACCTGGCATTGTAATCTATTATTGAGTTTATGGTCTACAGTGACCCCCAAATCTTTCTCCATTTCAGACTTCCCTAGCGGCATACCCATTATTGTATAACCCATATGCTTGTTTTTTAACCCAAAGTGCATAACCTTGCATTTATCAACATTAAACCTCAATCAGCAAGCAGCATTTGCAATTTTACCATTTATGGTTTATGTATCCTGTCACAACCTTTTTGTCATAAACTCATGATCGATTGCTAATAGTCTTGCGAGAAGGGGGAGGGGGTCAGTCACAAGTTTCTGCCATCAGCATTTTTAGTTGCAAAAGTAAACTCTAGGACAAAAGTCAGACGGCCTTTTACATACTGCTGCTCTCTTTTGCATGTGTGGTTAAAATGCAAGAAGGAGCGAGGGGGTCAGAGGCCTCATTATATGTAGATACAAAAAACATGAATTATTTAAATATATTTAGCCATATTATCTGCTGCCACATTATTAACTGTGATTGGCACCTGCCGGTCAGTTATTATTTTACTTTGCAGAGTCTAGGGAAAATTTCTAACATTTTTACTGTGTTTATTGTTGCTGAAGTGACCACAGCTTATAGCAGAACAAGGAGAGCCAAGGACGTAAGGCCTACTGACCTGGCCAGCTGCAGGCAGTCCTGTTCCAACATAAGGTCTGCTCTATTGAACTCCCCACCCCCTGTAACGAACTTACCTCTCAGGCGTCCCGGACCCGGCCTGGAGCTCCGCCTCCCCGCCGGTGATGTCATACATCGCCTCCCTTCTAGTCGGCTTAGCACTGTGGAAATTCAATTGCACTGCGTTTGTGCAATAAAGCTGAAGGCCAGCAATTGAACCTCTTCATTGAGCAGCTCATGAGACAGCAGTTGTCACTGCTGTACAACAGAAGTTCCCCTTCCATCCTCCTCTGCCTGCAGACCTTACCTTACACAGCAGTTATCACTGCTGAGATATCCTTTCCATCTTCCTTTGGCAGTAGATCTTCTGACCACTTCCACTGCTGATTCCTTTACAGCAGGTATCTATTCCACACAACAAGGGACCCCTTATGGTCTGGGAGAAATTGTATCTGTTACGCTTCCTTCAGATGAAATCCACTGGAGCTTGAAGTTGCCTCGTACCTGGCTGTTAACCCATCAGCAGCAACCATGCAAAACTAGGAACCTATTACAGATCATCCCTGCCATCACTTATACAAGATTGCATCCTTATCTGAACACTGCCTGCCAGTACTTTAAGGACTTCTTTTGTTGTACCTCTGAACTGCAAGTATATATTTAATTCCTACATTATTGACTATTTAAGTTTGCCCAAAGTTATCTGAGGAAGTGAAGTACTGTAACTATCATCTAAAGAGTTCTGTAACTATTCCTCTGAACTGCTATTAACTTGCGAAGCTGTTTCTTGCAACCCTTTGGGGAGGAATAAACCCTTAGGGCTAGTTCACACCAAGCGCGGAGCATGTCCAGAGCAGAGCAGGTGCAGACCGGATCAAAACTGCGTCCAATGTATTCCTATGGTATTTTTAGCTCAAGTTCACAGCGTGCAGATCCAGAGCAGGTAAAAAAACTGGAGCAGGCCCTATTTTACCTGCTCTGGATCTGCAAACGCATCAAAAACGCATGCAAATGCCTGGAACGCACTGAAAGCACATGTTAAACAAAAAAAAAACAACATTTTTTTTTAGCCAAAAACGCATCAAAAAAGTGTCAAAAACGCATCTAAAAGACTAGCGTGCATGTGCAGAATCCTGACCGGATCTGCTCTGCATTTGGTGTGAACAAGGCCTTAATTGTATCCGTAGCCGAGATCCAAAATATACAGATATTCATGCTTAGTGTTACACCCCCTAAGGTCAAATCACCTGCAAAGATTATTTAAAATGCCTTGCCGCTTCCATTTCAATGTGCATGTGACACAGATCTATACACCCAGAAATCCTTTAAAACAGCAAAAAGTTTCCCAGCACACTCACCAGCCAGCTTGCAAAAAAACTTGTCTAACCGCTAAGGTTAAAAACAGATTTTAGATACACGTTTTCTGCAGAATACTTGAAAGTCACACTGCCTCGCCAAGGCACCTCTTTGTAGTGCGGTCCTAACTCTAACCTATGAGACTATCCATCTTGGAGCACATGTAGCAAAATATAAAATTGGGTGCAGGTTTGCCAGGAGCTCGCCCAACCCCCTTTAAAGGCACAGGGACACACAAGGGACCCTGCACATCACAACAGGAGCTGAGACCCCCAATGTGTCACTGCACCAAATCAGTCAAGCAAAACAAATGGCAAAAACACTCATTAACTTACCACCACCTTTAAAGTAAGGTGCACATGGAAGGGCTTTAACAATACAACAGCAAAAAGTTTCCCAGCACACTCACCAGCCAGCAAAAAAACTTGTCTAATCGCTAAGGTTAAAAACAGATGTTTTAGATACACGTCTTCTGCAGAGTGCGTTTGCCATTTGTTTTGCTTAAGCCTAAAATATGGGTGTTCCTGTTGGAGGAGGTAAAGCCTGAATCCTGCCCCATTTGTAAGCTGACTGTTCCATTAATATTTTGCATGAGCAATCAGCACTACAGGGCTGTGTGATAGAGCTACCGGATTCTAGTAAACATACAGGGCAGTAGAAGCTCTACTACATACCCCCAACAATGATGATTCTTGCAGGGCTATTTGATCTATCTGTTGGGGCTGCTTGTAAATACACAGCATGGAAGATAGATTATGATCCATCAGCCCAACAGTGCTGGTAGGTCATAGCCCCACAAAGCTGAGTAATCTTTTATGGCTGAACAGCTCTGTTGGGGCCAGCACAGTGTATGACTGTCCGGGAAGCCCAGCAAGCAGTCATCGAACAGGTACTGTGAGAGCCACTGTGCATGCATGTATGAGACGATTTCGTGCTAATATTGCAAAAGGTAAAAATAACATCAGAAGATGGATATAAGATCTTATTATTCAACTGTTACTAAAAAGCAGGCATCAGATTCTGCTGCAAAGGAGCAGCAACAGGATGGAAGTCAGCATTCTAAGCATCCGGATTTAGAGATTGAATATGTGGAAATTGATTCCCCAAAAAGTGATTTTTATCTTGCTGAAGAAGATGTGGAGGACCCAGAGCTATTACCACAGTTTGATGAATCAAGTTTGCCATCAAAAAGCTCACATCAATACAGTGCTCATGGCGAATCCTCCCCCAATTATGACCAGTCTTTGGTAAATAGACCCACTGGTGGCATCAAGAGCAAGCCACCAGGGCCCTCTGACATCAGTCAGTGTGCTACTGAAGGGCAAAAACAGCCAATACAAAAAAAAATATCATAGACAAAATTTGCAGTTTTCGTTCTTTCCGACCTCAATGGTTCCAGTCATTTAACTGGCTGGATTACCAATTTCACAGGATGCAGCATATTGCTCATAATCGTGAGCAACACAGATTGGCCTGCACATGCTCACATCTAATCATGGCGCCAAAAGGCCTATTTAAACTCGCATCCTGCATGCAACCAGTGATGAGAGTTCTTCAGCTAGTGTCCAGAATTGATTCCTGATTGCTCTGTATCTGACCCAGCTTATCCTCCAACTCTGCTGCTCTCCGCCTGCCCCTGACCTCGGCCTGTTCCACTACTCTGCCTCTTCTCTGCTGATTCGGTACCGCTTAACCTGCATGGCTTGTCCTGACCCAGCTTCTGCCTTCTGATTCTGTACTGCACAGCCCGCTAGTTACCGACGCGGTTTGGCTCTGACTCCTCCTAACTACTCAGCTGATATCCCGCTTCTGGCTGACTAACTGCCTGATGCTTCACTCCAGTGTCTTCAGCATCTCTACCCAGTGGCACCCGTACCTCATGCAGTCCATTTGTCTCTGTTTCACTCTCAGGGGCGCTCAGACCAGTGCTGCAAGGGAAGGTCCTTCTCGTCATCTCAGACTCACTTAAGGTACGTGACAATGACACAGCCCTTACAGCACTGATCATTCATTCATAAAAGCTCACTCAGCACTGTAGGGCTGTGATCTATCTGCTGGGCTGTGTATTTACAAGCAGCCAGGCAGATAGATTTCATAGCCCTGCAGTGATGACTGATCTTTTATCAATAAATGCTCAGTGCTGCCGGGGCTATGTCATACACTGTACTGGCCCCAACAGCTCTTATTGTTCTTTCAGAAAAGATCACTCGGCACTGTAGGGCCCCATTAGATAGATCATAGCCTGCAGTGCTGAGTGGTCTCCAAAGCAGCCCCTGCTACCAGAGAGCAGTGCTATCACTCACAACTTAGTCTACTTGCTAGCAGCCTGGTCAGACAGAGATGAGTAAATTGTCTGGCCTTGCTGCTTGACAAACAGTAGGACAGATTTGAATGTGACCAAGTGCTACATGCAATTTTGGTCCCCTGGCAGATAAAATAAAAAATTGAATTACCTTACAATTTTGTCTTGACTTGTATTGTAACTGCTATGTGCTCCTTATATTGTAAAGTGCTGCACAAACTATTTGTGTTATATAAATCCTGTATAATAATAGTATAATAATATTTTTAGAGAGACTTCTTCTTTAAATAATTAGTAGGACAGGACTTTTACTTACCCAGTTTCATTTCTCCTACACACATCTGGTAGAATTGGTGCTGTTTTAAAAGGCAAGGAATGGATACACCAAATATGTGACTTATGTATTTTCTATTTGTGCGCTTTGTATGTTGTTATTTGATAATAAAAACTATTATTCACTTTTTTAAGCATTCTCACTTTACATATTTATGATAGTAGTAAAAGTAATATTTTTTTTTCAGGGGACTGTTGGCTATTAGCTGCCATTGCCTCTCTCACGCTCAATGAAAAAGTATTACACAGAGTCGTTCCACCTGACCAATCATTTGGTTCTGGGTATGCTGGAATATTTCATTTTCAGGTATGAATAGTGCATTTTGTTTTCATTTAATAATTATATTAATTATTTAATTCCAGCAGCATGCAGTCCTTCAATCCAATCACAATTTGTTTCAGATTTATTCTTTTAGTTTCACCAACTGTGTCAGGGTTTACCCTAAAGAGACAAAAATGAAAAATTCCCTTAAACATCGTGCCTGGGGGTCCCATTAAACTGCCTTTAAAGTGGCACATCTGTACGATGTATAGAACCTGCTGCAGCAAAAAGTGACATTCATAAAAGAAAAAAATGACATTTATAAAGAAAAAAAAAAAAGCGTGCGGTTCCCCCCAAAAGTTACCTTTTAGGTCTGGTAGAAAAGTAAGGAGGGACCCCATTTAAAAAAGAAAAAAAAGCATGGGATTCCCCCCAAAAGTAGGAATTTTAAGGGGGAACCCCACCCCCAAAAATGGGGGGGGGGGAAAGGACAAAGGACAAAGGACAAGGCCCCGCCCCTAAAATTCCCCACCAGACCCTTGATCTGAGCACAGGCCTGGCTGGGCAGGAAAGAAGGGGGGAAGTAAGCGACCCCCCTCCTTGATGTGAATAAGCCCCCTGCCCACACCCCCACGCCCCAGGGCTTGTGGGTAAGAGGCCCTTGTCCCCAACGACAGGTGCTTTTACAGGGGCAACTGTAAAAGCACCCACCCAATGCCAAGGGCATGTGGGCTGGTATGGACAGGGGACAAGGGCCTCTTTCTCACAAGCCCTGGTTGTGGAGGTGCAGGCAGGGGGGCTTATTCACGAGGGTACCCCTTTAATAAAGGGGCACCCAGATGCGGCCCCCCCCTCCACTTGGAAATGAGGAAATAATAATGAAGATCACCAACACTCGCGAGATTTAATAAATCCAAATGTTGTTTTTATTAAGGAAGCATGTCACCACAGCTTTGTTTTGGAACCACACAGGGTCCTTTCATCAGTGAAGACATGGTGACAACAGAATGAAATAAAGTACACATATATATACCCCAAACCATCTTACATAATGCTAGGCCACTCCCATGTGCCGCATGAGGTCACAGCCCGTCAGAAATTCAAAATAAAACCACCAATATCAAAGAGAAGTAAATAAACCCATATCATGTAGAAATGTATGAAAAAATAGTGCAGCTCAAAGACAACATAGCATATGCAAGTCCAATCATAGTAGCAGACTCACCAGGATGCCATATGGGGAGGATTATAGCAGTCAAAAAGGAACGAAAAAACTAAACCGTCTTCTGACTGGCAGAGAGAGAGAGAGAATGGGCGGTCAGAGATCCCCTGACAGGGACGTTACACACGGCTGCGCTCCCACCACACTGGTTGGTTGCCATGACCACTGATGACGTGGGCAAATGTTACAGCTGCGGGACCACCCATTCTCTCTCTCCACCCATCGGCATTCTGACGGTTTCATTTTTTTTGTTCCTTTTTGACTGATATAAACCTCCCCATCCGGCATCCTGGTGAATCTGCTACTATGATTGGACTTGCATATGCTATGTTGTCTTTGAGCTGCACTCTTTTTTCATACACTTCTACATGATATGGGTTTATTTACCTCTCTTTGATATTTGTTGTTTTATTTTGAATTTTTGGCGGGCTGTGATATCAATTATGACGCACATGGGAGGGCCTAGCATTATGCAAGATGGTTTGGGATACATATATATATATATATATATATATATATGTGTGT
>NW_017310008.1:13442-35774 GCF_000935625.1 Nanorana parkeri
ATATATATATATATGTGTGTGTACTTTATTTCATTTTGTTGTCACCATGTCTGCCCTGATGAAGGGACTCTGTGTGGTTTCCGAAACCTTGGCTGTTGTGACATGCTTCCTTAATAAAAAGAACATTTGGGTTTATTTCATCTAACGAATGCTGGTGATCTTTATTGATATCTACTGTTGTATTCACAGCGCCATCCGTGGACATCACTACAAGCACCACCGTTCCTGCAAGGTCTTTATTGCTGTATGGTGTGCAGAGGACATCCTTGTTTTATCATCTTGTGAATGAGGAAGGGGTACCCCTACCCATTCACTAAAGGGTTAAAATAAATTGTAAAAAAAAGCAGCAGACTTTTGAAAAAATCCTTTAATTGAAAAAAACAAAAGACATGTTTTTGACAAGTCTTTTATTTAAAAAATATTTCCCCCCGAAAAATGGATCCACCAATGTAATCCTAGGGTCAATCATGACGTCCAGCCTTGTCCACGATGACGACTTGACTAAATAAAAAATAGAACAAGAAAAAATAAATAGAAATGTAAAAAAAAAAGACGCACGCTGACCAGTCCGCTCGCGACGAACTCCCGCTGCAGAATGGCATTCTGACATTTGCCGGCAAAATATAAACAATTGGGCATAGCTACCGGTGACAGCTAGCTCCGCCCAACTGTTTACATTTGTACAGCAACTGACAGGTGAGCCATGATTGGGCAAAGTCATCATTACTTTGCCCAATCATGGCTCTTCAGGGCACTATGCCTTGAATGGGCAAAGTCTTGCACCTGACCTGTGGTCAGGTGCATTGCTTTACCCAATCAGGGCTTCACAAGACAATGTGCAGTGCGCAGTGCCTTGTGGGTGCTCAGAGTGTGAATAGCCCGCTGAACGCCCCGATATATATATATATTTATTTATTTATTTTTTAATCCCATATTAACCCTTTTACCCATGTATAGTTTTCTAATTTGTATTGAGATTGTAGTCCATCACGGGAGCAAGCTTGGAGCGATGGCTACTTTACAACACACACAGGGACCATGGGGAAGAAAAGTAGCCACCCTGCAGGAGGAAGGACAGTGTCAGTACCAATTCAGAGATGATTTGAGGATCTACAGCTGAGTGATACACAAATAAGCTACATTCTTGATAATAGTTAAAGGTACTTGAATGCATTTTTAAGATTTAACTCCTGAGTTTAGTGTCACTTTAAATGATGACAAAGTTATCACTGAATAAACAGGCCCATAGCAGAAATTAAAAATTTCAAAAGGTCCATGAGAGGTATACAGGTCTAAGATCTGAAGTGGTTTAGGAATAAAGTCAAATTATATATAGACAATAATCACACACTACACAGCTACTGATAATTGTGTTGATCTGACAGTTTAAATTCAGTTATAGCACACTAGGGAGACATTGGGGTTGATTTACTAACCTTATAAACATGCCACGAACAAGTATACACCTCTGTAGTGTGTTTCCTCCCAGCATGATCTATTGGTGGAATCTAGACACCTTTGTAGTGTGTACACACCCAGCAGGTGTGTTGTGCAAAGCCCTGCATGAATTGCAAGGTGATGTTGTGTAAATTAGCTCTACATTGTGTTGCTTGCGTTGATGAATGCAGGAATGTAAATGCATGAGCTAACCATTTTTGTCTAAACTGTGAAGCAGCATTATATATGCATCATGTGCATGATTTTTCCATATATGGCATTAGTGGAAATATGCTTTTAGAGACTTTTTGGTTGATAAATACGTTTTGCTGTGTAAAAATCACACGCACCTAGTGCGTGCGTGTGTTTAGGTTAGTAAATCACCCCCATTGTGTGGCTTGACCAGCACCAGATATGTTTGTTTCCCCTGCCGATTCTGCAGAATCTAAAAACTTTAAGCTAGTCTCTTCCCTGATGACCATCATTGGCAAAACAGTAGAATAAAAGCCCATGACCCTAGGAATGAATCTTCGAAAAATGAAATCAAGCATTTTTTAAAGGTGATGCTGATTCACCATGGCCTGAAAAAAAAGGGTTGGCTTTATTTCTCTTTTAACACCTCAGAGCCATAAATGAAGTAGATGCTGGAAAATCAAGCCTTGTTTATATCTTCCATCATCTTCTGACTTTATAGTTCTAAGATGTTATGTGACTTAATGCAGAAAACTGCAAAGGAAGTCTATGGTAGAAAAATGCAAAATTGTAACATATTGTGCTCAATTATTAAAGAAAGCTGATGGATAAGAATTATGTCATGTTAGCTGAGGACTCTGTGTCTGCAGACGTATGTAGGCACTTAAGAGGGCTAAGTCTAAGGCACTTAAGAGGGCTAAGTCTAAGGAGTCGCACAGTACTCATCAGTGCACCCTACAAAGGCTAATAGATTTTGCTGTGGGATGGCAACCAGGTCTATTTTTGGCCACCAATAAAAACAAAATTTCAGGCCAGTTGCCATTAGAAAAAAATAGAAGCCATATTATTTTTAACAATAATATGTGAAACTGTTAAACACATATTTTATTCCGTTGTCATTGATAGAGCACTCATCGCAAACAATCCCAATGTATTACAATAATAGATTGATCTTTCCAGTACCAAGAAGTATCCTATAAAAATACACCACAGCCTTCTAGTGTATTTCTAAATACACTAAAAAATAAATGCATTATGGACTTCAACTACTCTGGGCCCCTATTTTTCTTAAGTTGCAGGTTTACTGGGCTCAAAATTTTGTTAAAATTAAAATTTTAGGAAACCAAGGGGTCAGTCTCTGTGTTTGGGCAGTGCAAAAAGAAGCAACACCAACAATTGCCAGACCCTGAAAGAAGGAGCTTTGAAAAATCACTAGTTCCATGGGTGAGACAGGTAGCCCACCATCACACATACATACACACACACACAAACTGAATTACTGATGGCAACCTTTATCAGCAAAAGTTCCTTGTCATTAAAGTAGCCATTTGTATAATCAAAGAGAATCACATTTCTATGATCTTTCTTAAACAATAGCACATTGTGATACTTTTCTACACTACATTAACCAGTTGACATCCGCGGTGTTAAACCCCCTTCCCATCCAGGCCATTTTTCAGTATTCAGCGCTGCGGTACTTTACTATCCCCGATTAAGTGAAAATAATTCAGACGTTTTAGTCCCAGTTGACCTTAACCAGATACTACTCTCTGTCATAGACTTACCCGGCGTGTCCCTGCGCTCCAGCGACGTGCCGTCTCATTGATGACGTCACACCGGCTCCGCCCCCCCCGGGGCGCGGCCCCGCAGGTAAAAGATCAGCTTTTTCGTCACTCGGCGTTCTCTCGTTGTGGAGTGTTGAGTGACAAACAGAGAACCCGCAGTCTTACTTGCCTGAGACCTTCTTAGTCCCCTGTGCTGTCTCATCAATAGCAGAGGAATCCTCATCATATCTCCGCTGTGAGCTGAGAGCTGACAAGGCAATAAACCGCAAGTATCCTGGGTCACATTGATTCCAGTGCCGCTATTGCTTCTACTTGCTGCTGTCTGTGCTGCCGCTTACAACCTGCAATTAAACCTGCGAGCTGTACCTGCTACTCATGATAGTACTCATTGTGTGTAACCTAATCGAAGCCATGCTCCACTGAACTGTATACTGTCTCTGGCTATCATAGTATTGCATGGAGGAATTGTTGTACTGATAGTATTGATTCACACTACCTATACCTGCTTGAGTGAACTGCTCAAAGTTACTGCAACTTGCTTCAGCTTGCACGCACATTGCTGCTTATACTGCTTCCTTGCATAACCCTGCTTGGTATAACTGCTTATTAGTACCGCAAAAGTATATAGCCTGCAACCTGTCATCTAAAGTAATTGGGTGCAATTAACCACAACTCACAGTGGCCATCTCCTTAGTTTAAATAGGAGGTAAATGATGCGTACGGTCTCCCTACCGCACCAAATGTAATGGGGAACCGCTCACTGAACTACCTCATCACATACCTAATCCTCACCTGTTCCGCAGCTGCGATCCAGTTATAAGTACTGTCACCTGACTAACCCTGACACTCTCAACTTGCAGGTATACATTCACACCCTTCTATTTGTTCAGCTGTATTGAAACACACACATTTAAAATTACATTAATTTACCTGAAGATCTCTTTCCAGAATTGCGGCAAATACTCTATAGGAATAGAAAGAAACACATCAGCACCAAATGTGATTAAAAAGCACATTCTCACTTTATTTCTACTTTACAGGTTATTCTAATTTTTTCTTTGCAGTGCTTTACAAAACCACTGCATATTGTCATTCCATGCATTCTACACTCTTGACCCCCATAAATGAGGAGTGCATGGACATGAAAATTATATATTTCCATTGCACAGATCGATCAGGTGTTTTCAAAAGCTACCCACCTTTCACATGTAACTTCTAATTGCAAACATTATTTCCCTAATTTTACTGTGCAGTTCCACAAGGTGAAATTAGAACCTTCCTGATATTTAGGCAAACACTAAATCAGCAATTTTGTGGTGAAATAAAGTTTAACAAAATTTTAGGATTTACATCGTTCATGTAAAATGTATTCTTAAAAAAGGTAGTCCAACAAGAAACACACCTGGTCTGGCTTGAGTCGGACCAGTTCAGTTGTCAAGGGTCATATCCAGTTTTAGATGTTTCCTTACAGTCTCAATAGCCTCTGCAGTCAGTTTAGAGGTTAAAAGCGATGTGACATCATAGGACACCATCATCACCTCTGCCTCTAAGTTTGATCTATGGATCTTGTTGACAAATTCTTTTGATTTCTGAATGCCATGTACCATATTGCCAAGTAAAGATGGTAGCATTGGCGACAAATCATAGGCGTGCGCACGGGGTGTGCCGGGTTTGCCTGGGCACACCATAATCACACACCCCGAGCACAACACCGGAACCCGCTGGCTTTGTGAAGCATGTACAGATCATTCAAGGAAGCTCTGCTTGAGAGTCTTTGCTGTTTTTTTCAACAGCAATACACCTCCTTCAAACTTGCCCTACTTACTTATTAGGGATCCAAGCACAACCATCCTGCTGGAAGCCAAGGAAAAATACACAGCTATAAAGAATACATCTGAATATTTTTCTAAGCTAACCACACTGCTCAGTAAAGTAGATCAAAGTGGCACTAAACTCAGGAGTAAAATCTTAAAAATGCATTTAAGTACCTTAACTATTAACAAACATGTAGCTTATTTGTATATCACTTGGCTGTAGATCCTCAATCAACTCTGAATTTGTGCTGATGCTGTCCTTCCTTCTGGAGGGTGACTACTTCTGTTCTCCATGATTCCTATGTGAGTTGTAAAGCACACATTGGACAGTTTTGTCTGCATGTAACATGGAGAAAAATGGCATGGGAAATCGAAAAAAAGGAATTTGTATATTAATAATAATGTAATAACTACATTTATATGTTTTTCGTCAAAGAGGTCTGTTAATTTTTATTTTTGTATTGGAGTAAATGTTTTGGGTTGTCCATGTTATACTTACACATTTTTTTTAACAGTTTTGGCAACATAATGAATGGCTTGATGTGGTAATTGATGATAGGCTGCCTACCTTTAGAAACCGTCTGGTATTTCTTCATTCAGCTGATCTAAATGAATTTTGGAGCGCATTATTGGAAAAAGCATA
Source organism: Nanorana parkeri (assembly GCF_000935625.1). NCBI lineage: Eukaryota > Metazoa > Chordata > Amphibia > Anura > Dicroglossidae > Nanorana > Nanorana parkeri. Next base: position 19,094 of record NW_017310008.1, read on the forward strand.
TGCCAAGTAAGAATAACTTTTTATTTATTATCTACTTTAATTTAACTATCAAAGGTTTGCCTGTTGATTGAGTAGGATGAATACTAAATTTCTTAAAAACTTCCTAGTGATATGGATTTATAATATAGTTCAGAGTTTGACAATCTAGGGACTGTAATATTACAGAATAAAACACATAGGTGTACGTTTAATAAACTGTGATAAAACTAGCTTTATCACGAGTTAACTTTACTCAGCAGATCTCTTTGTTTTTCTCGGCTGCACAGAGGCTGTTTAATAACCTGCGAAAAGAAAACTTATCTCACGTAACAGCTGTGAAAGGCTGAGATAAGTTATCTCAGTGATCAGTTGAGAAAGCAATGTGGGGAATGTATTCTGAGCTGCACAATGACATCCTTTGTGATAATCTGCAATCCTCCTGATAGGATCGTAGTTTAATCTGCCAAAAGCAGTCGGTGGTATGTGGTGTGCAGTTACACTGGTGACAGTCAGGAGAAGAAGATTGGAAAAGTACGCAGGTGCAGTGGTAGTTAGTGCAGACGTGCATGGGTGCAGTGATAGTCAGTGGATACATGCACAAATGCTGTGGCAGTAGTGTGAAAGCATGCAAAGTGGTGGTCAGTGTTTATGTATGTCTGGAGGGATGCATTCTCAGCAGGGTTGTGGTGGCCAGAACAGGTGCTCGGTCAATGGGAGTGAGGTAGCTGGTAGGGATTCCCGGGAGGTCAACGCCCAGAACATGGAGTTACGGGTGCCGGGCGGTAATTTGTTTTCTACATTTAGCTCTGCTTTGCACAAGCAGAGCTAAATGTAGAATAGGGGAAATCACCTGTCTCTTTACAAGTAATCTCGGCAATGTCGCCGAGATTACTTGTAATTAGAATGCAGGTCAGTCCTCCCCTTGCCGCCCCCCTCCCTCCCCTGCACTTACCTCTCTCCATGCTGCGTTGATAAAAAAATTATTACATAAATAAAAATAAGTAAAAAATAATAGTAATAATAATTACATTAAAAAAGAAAGTAATAAAGTAAAAATAGTAAGAAAAATATTTTAAAAATATGAAAATAATTATAAAAAAAAAAAAAGTAAAAGATGACAAGATAAATAAAAATGTAAAAAGTAAAAAATAAAATTAGAAATAAATAAAAAAAAAATGAAAAAAAAAAAAACTGGCATTCTCTCGGCGGGGGCATTTCAGAACTCGGCCTTAGGGCGGCAGGGAGGGTAAATCCGGACCTATTGATAGGGTTGGATATCAGTGGCACCGGGCACCCGCTGCCATCTGCACAGCTTGAAATATCTGTGCAGGTAGTGTAGAGTCCATCAATATGTCCAACACTGCCTGTGCGGACATGCACTGTTGACTCCTCTGTACCAACCAACATTCATAAGTCCCATTGTGATTTCACTAATAGCAAAGGAGGTGATCGGGAGGGTGGCATTAGCTCTTGCTCTAGCTTCCTGAGTCCTTAATGAAACTATTGCATATTTTTCCAAGTTTTGCTTTTGTATTGATTGCATTATAAAATGTTATGATTTTTAAAAAGTAGTACTAAAGGCTCAGCGTTTTTTTAAATGCATTATCTGCATTAATGTAAAAAATGCCCAGTAGATTTTTGTGTCCCCTCCACACTGTCACTGCAGTCACCGCCGCCTGATCCTCCATTCCCTGAACTTCCTTGTTCACGGCCAGGAACTATCCTGGGGAGGATACTGATGGCAGAGGAGCCATAGACTCCTGCCATCAATTAAACTGTTGAGCGGAGAGGAGGGGCGTGACCTGCCGCAGGGCTGTGTGTGTCTATGGACGCACACAGCTACTTGCGGGCATGGCCAGGCATGAGCACTAGGGTTGCCACCCGTCCGGTTTTCACCCGGACAGTCCGGTTTTGGCGTCTTGTGTACAGGTGTCCAGCCAGCGGGCACCCGTACACAAGACACTCTGCTGACACCGGCACTTTAAATTTTCTCGCAGATGCGGCTGCTGAGGTCCTTCGCAAGTGCGATCCACGGCAGCCGCATCTGCCTGAAGCCGAATCTTCCTCTAAGCTGTGGGCAGCCTGTGTCTGTTTACAGGTGCCCGCAGCTCAGAGGAAGAGTCGGGTGGCAAATCGGCTGCAGCAGCGCAGCGTCAGCCTGCAGAGACTCCCTGGGTGGGCGGAGCCCAGGATTCCAATACAGCAGCAATGGACGACTGGCCCCGCCCACTAAGGGGATGCGGCCGAGATGAAATCACATGGATGATAGCCACGCCCCCTAGAGAGACATGCAAACACAGGAGATCCCAGGGTGCCGACAACTCTGCAGCGTTGTGGTATGTATACTGAAGAAATTCAAAACTTAAATGTCATCATCTGAGGACACATACACCTGTAAAAGGCCCTGAAGGTTCTAGTTATGCCTCTGTTGAAATCCCAGGACAGTCTGGCAGAAATCAGGATGGTTTGGTGGTATGCCAAAGTGAGGTAAATCTTCCCATTCCGTGTCCCATTCAAAAGATTTCTCCTAATTTCCTGCAGGAACAATAGGAAGTGAGAGCAAATGGGCGCGGTTTAAGGGTAGGGTTGCCACCAGTCTGGTTTTGGAGTCTTGTGTCCGGGTGTCCAGCCAGTGGGCACCCCGACACAAGACACTCAGTGCCGACACCGGCATTTTAAATTTTCTGACAGATGCGTCTGTGGAGGTCTTTGGGAAGTGCAATCTCGGGTAGCTGCATCTGCCTAAACCTGGATCTTTCTCTGAGATGCCGGCAGCCTGTGTCTGTTTACAGGTGCCCGCAGCTCAGAGAAAGGGCTGGGTTTTAGGCAGATGCGGATGCCTAAGACCGTGCTTGCCGAGGACCTCCACAGACGCATCTGTCATTGCCTTCTCCTCCTCCAGCTCCCTGCCCACCTGCGGACCCCTGGTGGGACACCATAGCCCATACAGCCTACATGAGAGCCCGCACAGCCCACCAGGTCACGTCGAGACATCAGTGCGTCAACACAGAACAACACAGAGTATGTAGCTTCATATTATTTTATATTGCTGTATAATGTATTGCTGGGATTTGTAGTCCTCTCTAGCTGGTCTCCTCACTCCCTCCCCTGGCTGCCTCTCCTCTATAGTCTTAAAAAAAAAAATTGCCGCGTGTGGCGCTAGAGTGTTCGGGTTTCACTTGAAGAAAAGGTGGCAACCCTAACGAGCACACACGGGTGCCTTCACAGCAGCAGCTTAGCTGATGGAGGCACCCATGCAGGGGGCGTAGAGAGAGCCCTGCGGGGACCCACTAGAAAACGAGGAACTGAACATTAACAAAAAAAAACTAAGATTAAAATAGGAAAATTAAAGAATAAAATAAAAACATTTTACATAAAAAATTATTTTAAAAAACGCTGCACATCGACTCGACCGCATGCGATGGACTCCCGCCGCATAAGGCATCTGACAGATGCCGGCAAAAGAAAAACAACTGTTTCTTATTGGCCGGGACCTGCTAGAGTCTTCTAGCAGGTTCCGGCCAATGAATAACAACTGTTATTAAATAAGCATTTGTTATTGTTTAATGACAGATCAGCGTCCCCAGGTCATTTGGGGACACTGATCTGTCATTACAACTGTGCCATTTGCAGGGCTTAAGGCCATCCTTTGGCAGGCTGTTCGTCCCGCTTCGGCTGTCACTTCAGCTCAGTCGAGCTGAAGCATATGCCTTTGGGTCACCTGAGCCGCTCGCCCGCCTTCGTCTGCTGTAGGGCTATAGTGAACTGAACTGAAGGGTCCGGTAGCGGAAGAGAGCCGAAGGATCAGCCGAAGCGCGAAAGGATCAGCCAAAGCGCGTTGGGGCAGGTCTATCTGATACCATACCAAACACGGAAGTGCGGTCTGTTGTGGAATCTGGCCGGTTGTCTCGTTTTATGGATGTAAGTTTTAAATTTTTTTTAAATAAATGGTTCTTGAACTACTATACAATGAGGAGCTCTTTTTTCTATGAATGTGGGGATCCATCGATCTATGGGACATCGTTTTGGAAGCATTTATAGAAGACGCTGAAATATCGTGGTCTATCAGTGAGCGTTTTTGGTTGTTATATACAGACTGTGTAACGTTGCTCACTACTCCCAGGCTCCCTCTTATGGCCAAACAGGAGAACATCATCTGAGAGAGCCAGATGGGAGTTTCTTGTCTCTGAGTGTTGATGTCATTCCACTCACTATTTAACTCCTTCAGTCCAGTCTTTGCCCTTGTGTGGTCTTACCCACTAGTGCATTCCAGTTATTCTGTACATTCTGATTCCGTGTATGACCTGATTCTGACTGATGTTCTCCTATGGTTCTTGTTCCTGACGACGCCGACCTCTGTGTTCCTGACCTGGCTTGTACGACTACCCGCTCTGGCTCCTGACCTTGGCATGTTCCTTTTTATGATTCCCTGTTGACACTTTTCTTAATAAAGTATTTTAAACTAGCACCTTATGCTTGTCTGTTTTTTAATGTGCTCAGACACACTCACGGTACCCACTTTATTACTTCAGGCAAACCTTTGCTTCGCCTATTTAATTCCCAAACCCCCGCAGCATATACTTTCCTTTCTTTTGTCCCGTTCCACTCAGTTCAGCAGTGGGAGCCAAAGGAAATATCTAGTTCTTCCAAGTGTATCCCCACCTGTAAGTGTGGCCTGAATATATAGAGAAGGATTACTCTAGTTTGTATAGTTGACACACCTGATTCCCCAGTGACCTCACACATGCAGGCAATAAAGAATATATATTTCCTCAAATTATATACAGCTTACATAACACAATACATTCGAAGATTGCTGACTTTTACTTACCTTAAATTTCCTTTCCTGGTACATCCTCATGTCAGCCCACTGTGGGTCATTTCCACCACCTGACCCTCCTAGCACAATCCCTAACTAGCCTCTTTAAATTCTAGCCTGACCAGTATACAGATCTTCCATAGCAAGACTTGCAATGGCCAAGTGCAGGAACTGTAGGCTGACATGAGGATGCACAAGGAAAAAAAATTACAGTAAGTAGAGGTCAACAGTTTTCTAATTTCCTGGAGTGGTCAGCCCACTGTGGGATATCACTATCAATGTAAAATGAGGGTGGGGTAAGACAAACCACAATAACAATCGTACACTGGATGCTGTACAATAGTATACTTAGAAATAGGATCTCAATGGATCCACTGAAACATTCAGCCTACAATGACAGATGAATGTATTTAGTGTAGACCAGCTGGCCACTCTGCAAACTGTTTCTACCAAAAGTTTGGCAAATAAGGCCCAGGAAGCCAACATCCCTCTGGTAGAATGGACACAAAGTTCTGATAAGGAAGGAAAACTCGCAGACAAGTATGCCATCTGAACTGTCTTTACAATCCACGCCAAGACAACTCTTTGAGAGACTGGCAAACCTTTTTTTCCGCCTCTAGCGTTGATGAATGTATCTTTTTGAGGTCCAATTTGTAATAGTCTCTAGTGACTTTTTGAAGCATATGTGGAGAAAACACCAGAAGGGCTGTCTCCCAGTTAATGTGGAAGCCAGATATTACCTTCGGTAAAAAGGAGGGCACTGCCTGGAAAAAAACCACACTATATGGCACTTCTGTGGAAAAGGCAGAATTGTGATGGCTGACGTACACTTCCTTTGAAGTTTGATAAGGAATCAAATGATTAGGGCCTCTGAAGGGAAGATGTAGACCTTGCAACAATTCCACACTGCTGCCAGTGCATCTTGGGTTAGAGTATAAGTATTCTGAAACCTGGAGAAATACCAGGGAAGGCAAGCCTTGGCAGCTAAGGCCATCAGATCTACCTCCAGTATCCCACAACAATTGAAGATTCTCTGAGGATAACACATGTTCAGAGATCATTCTTTGTAATAACCAAATTGCCTCCTGAGTATTGCCGCTGTCACATTCTGAACTTCCAGCAGATAAGCAACTGTCAAAGACTGTAGGTTCTGCTCAGCCCTTAGGAATATCCTTGCAGAAATCTGCAATGACAGTCTCCTGGTCCACACTTGTCTTCAGACATAGCCGTCTTCTTCATACAAAACAAAAGGGAACAGAGCATCACCTGCGTGTGTAAAATCGTTTAATAGAATAGATAAAACAAGGGTTATATGTACTCACAAACAAATGTTTTTATCACGCTTTGTCAACAGGCTAGAGGCCACACTGTCTGTTACCCCAGGATAATTTCTCCCCGACTATGTACCACGGCTGCCTCTGGTCACATCACCATCCACCGGCCGCAGTCAGCTAAGATTGATGCATTTCAGGGGCACACCCCCTTCATCACAATCATAGCTTGTCTTCCCAGAGAGTGGGGTATAAGAATGGAAACCGGCCAATCAGAAGAGTTCTCAACTGTGGCTTGTCTTAAGGTGATTGGCTCTACCACAACACATATCTTTTTCATCACTGTCACCTTCACTTTCTCTCTCTGTCAATATTCTTTGAGACCTGGTAACTGGAGCTTTAGTGGAAGCATGTGGAACAGGCGAAGAAAGTTCTTCTCTGACGGGCATACGAACAGCTTCACTCAAGAATAACAAGTGATTCTGGTGCCAGTTCTTTAGAGGTCCCGTTTTTCCTTCAGGTCGAATCTTATATAATGGAAGGCCAGGCAATTGTCTGCTCCAGCTGTCAGCTAATTTATGTCTGGCAGCAGGTCCCAGATTTCTCTACCCTCTGCGAAATAACGGGCCTTCTCATACGCAGACACTAGGTTTCTCCTAAGCCGCTCCAAGTAGCTCCAAACCGAATGCCAAGTCTTCAGGCAGCCAAGCCTATCATCCAAACATGAGCCGATAAGGTGAATATCCAGTTGCATCATTTTTTTTTTCAAATTCTTTATTTATAAGCAAAAAGCGTGGGGTACAATGCTTGGGAGCACACGCGAAGGCCACATGGTCTCGCAAAATAACAAAACAACGGACAGTGAGACTCGTAATACAAACATGGTAACATGTGATAATATTAGGTCCAATAATCACATTTGTCCCCGCCCTTAAGGCAATTTTTAGGTGAATCAACATAAAACCCAACATTAACATCGTGAGCGGCCGGGCCCAGCCCCACACTATGGGCGGCCAAGCCCCCCCACAGTCACCCCCAAACAACACAGAAAAGACTAACAGAGACAAACACTGACACATAAAACGAAAGCAGAACAATACTTAGGGGAAAGGGAAAGCAGAATATGACACTAATTCCCATGCCCTGGCAGCCTCTGGTCGACACAACCCTCCGGCGTGTCCACACCTTCCCCATAATGGGTGGCCCAGACTGGCAGAGCCTCAAACTCCGGTGTCCACCTCACACATCGCTGCGAAGGCTGCCGAGCCCCTGAACATTACCCAAGCGCCCCAGGTAGCCACATATCTGGACTGCGATTCCCGTAAACCAGCTGTCAAATCCTCCATCAGTCTAATCTCCTCCACCCGCCGCACCCACATGCCCACAGAAGGAGGGCGGGTTTGTCGCCACAGAACTGGTATGCAGGCTCTGGCTGCATTCAGCAGGTGGATCAACAGTGAGCGTTTATAGGCTTTTCGGGAGAGTGGTGCCAGGTGAAGAAGATATATTGACGGCGGGAAGGGCAGTACCCATCCCGTGATCTCTGTTATCGCAGATGCAATTCCAGCCCAAAATGGCTGAACCTTGGGGCAATCCAAAAAGACATGAAGCAGGGAACCCTCTTTGGACTCACAACCCCAGCACATCGGGGACACCGCAGGGTACATGACATGTAGGGTCGCAGGAACCCTATACCATCTGGTCAGGAGTTTATACCCGGCTTCCTGGTATTTGTTGGAAACCGAAGATTTAAGGGCAAAGTATAACATGGTGTCCACCTGAGCTGGGGTGAGAGTCAGAGCTAGGTCCGATGCCCACTGTCGAATGAATACGGGGGGGTCTGGTTAGGGGGTTCACGCAGGCCCTTCATCAAGTACACCAGGGAGTGTCGGAGCGGCTCTGCCCTCTGACACAGATCCTCAAACTCCGTCAGCGGCTGTTTAGGGCCGGGCACCTCTGAGAACGAGCATAGGAAACAGTTGCATCATTTTCTGTACTTTTGTAAGCATGAACAATGGCAGAGATATGCCGACTCCAATGTTGTTTCTCCTCAGTGGATAAAGTCCCCAGCATATCAAGTAGAGTACGATTGAATTGTTCTGGTTGTGCATCACCTTGAGGGTGATAAAGTAGTCCTGGGCTTCTGGATTTGTAACAGGCTTAACAGTTGCTTGATGAGTCTACTCTCAAAGTCTCAACCTCGATCAGAGTGAATTCTCTGAAGCAACCCATAGTGGACGAATAATTTTTCCCTTAACACTTTAGCCACAGTGGAGGCTCTTTGATCTCTGGTGGGATAGGCCTGAGAATATCTAGTTAAATGGTCAGTCACCACCAATGTGTTTCCCTGTCCACTGGTGTCAGCTTCCAAACACAGGAAATCAATGCACACTAAATCTATAGGACCTTGACTCTGAAGATGGCTCATTGGAGCAGTGCTGGTGGGTAGCATCTTTCTCTGGATGCAACCCAAACAAGTGAGACAATAGTTCAAAGACTCATTACTAATGTAAGGTTAGAAGAATCAATTCTCGAAGGTGCAATCTGTCCCATTCCTTAGGAATCAATTTGGCCTCTTTAGGAGAATTGGTCCATAATAGTTTTCTATTATTGCTCTTCAATGCCTTCAGAGTCCATCCAACCAGAGGATGTTTAGCTTGTTCTTCTCTCAATTCTGTTTTTTCGTTCTGGATTTCTTAATTGAGCGGGATTGCAGTACACCTTAGGGATACCAGCAGCCATCATTTTTAAAAAGAATTATACAGATATTCCCTCTTCCTGAAGAAGCGCATGTGTGCGCAAAACGTTGAACCAGCTCCTCCATCCTCAACCCTTCCAATACTGCTTAGTACTATTCCATTATCATTTAATGTGACTGCTACTATTATGTATATTATTCCGATTATTTAAACCAGATCATGTTTATTGATACTACAGTATATATGCGCTAAGAATAATTTATACCCTTTATGGAAGTTTTTTTCATGGAGTGAGCTTATAGGGAGCTATTCAGCTGATTGCTTTTATTAATGGGTTTCTTACCCAGCTTCTTAAATTATCACTATTAAAATCTATTTTATATGGTACATTGTCTCTTGGAGTTGTCTTTCGGTGCTTTCAAAACCTCACTTTCTGCTTTTGTTACTCTAATTCCCAGGGGTGTAGCACCTATTTTTCAGATCCAGGTTAAAACAACTTTACAAAATTCAAACAACAAGCGCATTTCTGAGCCTGATGAAGGGGACCCTGCACGGCCCCAAAGCACTTGTCATTTGAATGAGAACTATCAATAAGATGGATGTTGCAATAACATGGAATCTGGACATCCGTTTTGAAAGATATGTACTATTGCACATAACAGATGCCCCGACAAAACATGTCACAGGTTGCCCACCTCCGATCATCCACCGCCAGGAGCGGGCCAGGTTTAGGACACCAGCGGGCCGGATCTGGTCCGCGGGCTGTAGTTTGAGGACCCCTGATCTAAACCAATGCCACCATTTGCATAAAATTATAAGCAAATAATGTTAACCACTTGCTGACAAGGTATTTACACCCCCTTCCTGGCCAGGCCATTTTTTGTATTTAGCGCTGCAGTACTTTGACTGACATTTATTCTGTCATGCAACGCTGTACTGAAATGAATTTTATACCATTTTTTTGGGGACAGCTAGAGCTTTTTTTTAGGTGGTATTCAATCACCACTGGGGTTTTTATTTTTTACTATAGTTAGGAAAAATTACTGAAAATGTTGGGGGAAAAAAAGTTTTTTTTAACATTATGTTATAATACATTTATTATTACCCAATTATTTGGTAAAATATAAAAGACGGGGTCACGTCGGGTAAATAGACACCAAACATGTCAAGCCTTACAATTGAGCACACCCGCGAAATCGCAAAAAACTACCATTCCAAAATTGACCATAGGTGACGCTTTACAAGCTTTTACTGCTCATCAGTGATTAATGGCCCTAGAATTATTGCTCTCACTCCGACGTTCACAGCGATATGTAACATGTGCAGCGTAATGGGTGCAATCGTCGTTTCTGCACGTATGCGCACCCGACGCATGTATGTATGGGTGGGGACTTTAAAAAATGTTTTGTGTTTTTTAAATTCTTTTTCATGTGTGACTTTTGGAAAAAAAATGTCCTATTTTTTCTCCACTTAACTTTATTGTTATCACAAAGGGGGCTAAGAAACCCCCCTATGTGATAGCAAAGATATGTGACAGGTCCTCTTCATGGAGACATCAGGGTTCTCCAAGACCCCTAATGTCACCTGGGAACCACCAAAGAAGCTGATGAAGCAGAGATCTGCTTCATCAGCTTCTCACCACCTTCTGAAGCTGGAGAGTGACACAAGAATGCGGAAGTGATGTATTGTACATCACTTCCACATTCTGACAGCGGAGAGGGGACAGGAGGGAGATGTGTACCGATCTCCCTCTGATCCCCTGTCAGAGAGGCCTTGCACCTGGCACAGCAGAGTCCGGGACCAGCGGAGGGGAGGGAGGAGGCGGGGGGTACCGGTCGGCACCCCATACAAGCGATTCGCTGGCTCTACAGCTGGCGCATCATTTGTATTTTACCAGGAATTACTGCTCATTTTTATATTTTAGTAGTTTCCTGCTCGTGCGCATGTGGGCAGGGCTAACAGGCCGTATTTATATGGCCTGTTAAATCCAGGAAGCTCCCGGCCGGCCGGGAAGTGGTTAAATAAGCAGATATTACTAAAACAACCATTACTACTATTCAGGGGCTGACTGGCAACTTTTAGCCCAGGGGGCAAGTACAACCCAGAGGCCCATGGTGCAGTGACTTGGCCCCCCTCCCGCTTTGCCTCTTCTCCCTGCCACTGCCTGCCACTTTTGCCATCTATGTTACATAACGGTCAGCATGCAATGCATTGCAGCGGTCAGCATGTAACGCAGTGCATAGGTCAACATGTAATGCAGTGCAGCGGTCAGTATGTAACACAGTGCAGAGGTCAGCATGCAATGCAGTGCAGCTGTCAGTATGTAACGCAGTGCAGCGGTCAGCATGTAACACATTGCAGTGGTCAGCATGTAACGCAGTAAGCGGTAAGCATGTAATGCAGTGCAGCGGTCAGCATGTAACGCAGTGCAACTGTCAGTAAAGCAGTGCATCAGTCAGCATGTAATGCAGTGCAGCTGTCAGTAAAGTCGTGCCTCAGTCAGCATGTAATGCAGTGCAGAGGTCAGTAAAGCAGTGCAGCAGTCAGGGACTTACAGTGGTTCTTCTCTCCTGTTTCAGGTGCTGTGCCATCTTCTTTTCCTCTCCTGGTGGGAGGTGGGGGGAGCAGTGAGGTCGCCTGCACGTTTTCAGGTGATTCCAGCCACTTCCTGCTGCCCTCCCTTTAGGACCCAGCAGACAGGCAGTAGGAGTGCAGCCTCCCTCCAGCCAATGGCAGAAGAAGTGGGCGGAGGGAGCTGCCGTTGAGCCCGAACACTACACGGGCTAATCAAAGGAAACCTAAGAGCTTCTTCTTCTCTTCGGCTGCTGCAGGAGCAGAGCGGCCGATAGAGGAAAAAAAGAGATTGCAGCTGCGCCAGCGGGGGCCGTTTTTACAGGCACCAGAGAAGCCCGGGGGGCAATTGCAACCCTGCCCCCAGGCTCAGTCCACCCCTGCTACTATTCCATAGCACTGACGTGTGTGTAGGAGCTGTGCAGAGTGCAAAATAAAATTGAAATTAGACTAACATCCTGCACCTTTGTACACATTCTCCTATCTCTATGTGTATGCTATGAAAATGACACAATGAGTATTATGATGATTCTCAGAAATTGATATACACAAAGGCAATGCCCAGATGAATCCACTGGCCCTATATGCGGACACCCCATTTATTTAAAATAAATGGTATATAACCAATCCATTGGAACCCAAATTAAAAATAACTAATAAAACAGTTTAAATCAAATTATACATTAAGACCATTAGGTACCAATGTATTGGTATCACGTACTTGGTAGAGAACCGAGTAGTTGAGGAGGCCTCCTTTGCAACTCTTGTCTTGACCCCAGAGAGTGGAAACAGGGAGTGAGAGGACAGAGAGCAGCACCGGTGCCAGAGGGTATAAGTCCCGAAGCTGGCCTCCAAGGAAACAGGAAGCAGGTGTAGAAGCAGGTGGCAGGACACCAAGCGGCAGGCAGAAGAATAGTCCGGGAGCAAGCAGGGGTCGGGGCAGGCAGCAGTCAGGCATCCAAATTTATTAAGAACAAAAAGCAAAAGTGAATGTGAAATATACTCACAAGGTTGACATGATTACAATATGTGGAGTAAATCAGATCTGATGAAGGGGGTGTGACCCCGGAAACACGTCATCACACAGTCTTCCTTGCTGGCACACAGACATGGCTGTGCAGCAATCACAGGCTTCCTTTTTGGTCCATGTATTTACTCCACATATTGTAATCATGTCGACCTTGTGAGTATATTTCACATTCACTTTTGCTTTTTGTTCTTAATAAATTTGTCTGCACCAGGAAAGGCGCCCCTTGTTTGTGTTTTTTCCCTAGATTTTGCAGTCTCCCTGGCTGGTTTGGGGCAGCATCCTGCAGACTTACTACAACCTGCTTTAATTTTAAACAGTTTTTACTTTTTATCATGCTTTTTATTGCACTGGTATATCCTGGCTGAGCAGTCCCACCTGGCGCTTTTTCCATTCATATCTGAGCAGTCAGGTATCGTCTAAGGCAGGGGTGCCCATTAGGTAGATCGTGATCTACCAGTAGCTTTCAAAGCTGATGTTGGTAGATCACGAAGGGTGTGAATGGTGGCCCCTTTGTTCCATTTTGGTATATTTATTTAGCTGTGCACACATGATTACCTATTAGCCTGAGTCTGCTGAGCCAAGCTCCCTGTCACCTTTCTGGTGGATACTGGTGGTTGAAGTGCTATGTATTACATCAAAGAATATTAGTTTACACAGCCTGTTGCACTACACTGTTCTCAAAATACAGCAAGGTGAGCCAGGAGAGAGAGAGGGGAGAGACAGCCAGGGGAGAGAGGAGAGACAGCCAGGGGAGAGAGCACGAGGAGAGGCAGCCAGGGGAGAGAGTGCGAGTAGAGACAGCTAGGGAAGACAGCAAGGAGAGGCAGCCAGGAGAGATAACGAGGAATGACAGCCAGGAGAGAGAGTGAGGACAGACAGCCAGAAGAGAGAGGAGAGACAGCCAGGAGGATGATCAAGGAGAGACAGCCAGGAGAGCGAGGAGAGACAGCCAGGAGAGAGAGAGAGCAAGGGAGGGGTTTTTTTTCGTTGGTAGATCTCATGTAGCTCGTCATTTGAAAAGTAGATCTTAACACAAAAATTGTGGGCACCCCTGGTCTAAGGAGATCCGGGTCAAGGGAACAGAACACTGGAACAGACAGAAGCACAGGAACACACACAGAACCTGAAAGACCATTCATCAATGATCCATAGGGCCATCAATTCAGGGAAGCTGCGTAATTTCCTGTGTGCCATGTTAGCACGTCTTTGCGCGCACGTTCCGTTGCGCCCACATGCACATTAGCGCATGTTTCCTGCAAATGCAGAAGACAGGCCTATGCACATGAACAGAAGCACCCGCACGGCCAGGTATAGTCTTACAATTGGCTTTAGGTATCCAGAAGGAATCTTTTTTAGATAAGTCCCTCACTATATTAATCCCTCTCCAATGCGGTTTAATCTTTTCAATAACCCCAGAACTTTAGACCTCTTGGATCTTTTTTATATCTTCTAAAATATTTGGAAACATTATGATTTTTGAATCCTATTTTAATATTGTACACATGTTCATGTATCCTCTCTGCTAGACTCCTCTTAGTCCTCCCAATGTATTGTAGCCCTCATGGGCATTCAAGCATGTATACTACTCCTTCAGAATTACATGATATGAAATCCTAAATTTTTTCTGTTTTAACTTTGGTTTTTATTTCAAAAAATTTTCTCCGTTTCTCTTAATCTCTGGAACTGACCTCTTGGTATGTTCTTCAGCCATGCCGGATGGTGACAGTTTGAGATAGGAATATAGCAATTTATGTCTGTATTTTTAAAACTTGTTATACTTTTCACCTTGCATCACATTGTTTCACGGCTAGTATCTATTGTATTTGATTTTTAATTATGGACATTTTGTAGCAACATATTGTTTGCACTGAGATGCATGTTATACACATGCGTTTTTATATTGTTACTCTTTTCACATGGTATCACATTGTTTCACGGCTAGTATCAATTGTATCTGATACTTCGTAGATTAATTCATACAGCGTGGCTTTTATGATCAATTCTTGACATGGGTGATTGCCGCTGTGGTGGCGGCCATTTTTAAGGGGCATCAGAGAGGCCCAAGGGGCAATTGCCCCCCTGCCCCAGTGCACCCATGTGGTGCAGAAGTCTTACGGAGAGTACAGAAAGCCCTTGTTTGCAATGATTGCCTCTAATGGTTGTGCAACAAAATTTCAGGGTCACATCATTTTTCTACATGTCAAAGACCAATTTTTAAGAAATTTAGAATCAACAATGATGGATACCAGTTACGTGTCCATTTCAAGCTATTTCAAAGAAAATTATTTTGTCATGGAAGGGTAGCAACACATTTATTAGTCTCTGTAAATGCTGAAAATATCAATTTTTGAATAGTGTTAATTATTTTTATTGTTGAGTTACCCTAATAGGGTTGAGAAATGTATACATACAGCACGCTCTTTTATAGTAGACTGGGAATAAGCTGCAACAGACGCTAACTTGCTTGATTGTTTCATAATATTCTTTTGCATATTCTTTTGCACTTTATAGACTAAATGGAAGCTATGAAGCTTTAAAAGGTGGGAGTACCATAGAAGCAATGGAAGATTTTACTGGAGGCGTTTCTGAAATTTATGAAAACAAGAGTGCTCCGAGTAATTATTTTGAGATAATGGACAAAGCTCTGAAGAGAGGCTCAATGCTAGGTTGTTCTATTGATGTAAGTACATTTGCAATCATTAAATGTGCTAAAGTAGTAAACATTTACAACAAGTAGAACCTCCCATGAAGTCCACCTAATGTAGTTTTCTGTGGTGGTGTGGCAACAATGCTGCACTGTTCCTGAATTCAGAGTTTCCACTCTTGCTTGCTCTATAGTTGGATAAAAAAATATTGTGGGGGGTGTGGCTCTCAGCATTATCGCTGCTGATTCACAAGTCTGTAGCTTGTCAATCAGCACCTGACCATACCTAGTCCTGCCCACTGTTTTCTGGATTGGCAAAACTGTATATGTTGCTTAAACCATCCCACAGTGAGCTGGGAGGGATAGCATGTAAGGCACATGAAAGAAGATTTGGCTCAGTTAGGATAAGTAAAGGATGTTTTTTTTTTACTTTTGTTTATTTTATGAGCCTTCTGCATCACATAGAAACTGGATGTGGTATTGGTTTCCACTATCATAGAGGAGCCTTTACTTGTATTTTAATGTGAAAGAAGCATTTAAAAGTGTAGACTGTAGCAAAACAGTGTGTGTATATGTATGTATGTATGTATGTATGTATGTATGTATATACGTATGAGGGGCGGCTAAGGGGGCCGCTTGCCAAATTTGATACTTCAAAATGAAATGTAACTATATCAGGCATGGTATTACGGACACCAATACACACACAATAAGGCCCCTTTCATATCTGAATATTTAGGTGCTATTATGGATTCCTGCATCAGAAACATGCGTTTTCCTGCAGCATGAATCCCTAATCTGGCATTTACAAGTGACAGCTGTCACCCATTCAAGTTAATGATCAGGTGACACCAGCTGCATGTAAGCACCTGCACACCATATGTAATAGTATGTGATATGATTACATGCGGTGTGGTGTTGTGTGGCAATCCCACGGTAGAACTGGGGGTTTTCGTCACCCAGGACTCTCATCCAGAGGGGCTGAGCAGTTCCAGGAAACAAATTCTTTTGCTGGGAAAGAACTGGCTTTTCAGTTCTCTCCCTAGAAAACCTGGATTTGGCATGGGATCCTGGAACTGGGAGATTTCAAAGAGAATTGGGAGGGATGAAATCTCCATTCCTGGGTCCATTGTTTAATAGTGGCCAGCACCTAATTGCACACCTGTGCACAGCACTTATGGGAAGGGTGCTGGCTAGTGTTCTGGGCTCCAGCTGGGAAGAGGAACAGAGGTGTTCAGGAGTCAGGAGGACTCCGCCCAGACGTCAGGGGGGAGCCAGGTGGCTGCGTGTGCTGGACAGTGGCGTAACAACCGGGGGTGCAGCAGGGGCGCGGGCCCCGGGCAAAAAGTGAAGGGGGGGCGCCGGCCGAAAATGGCACTTTCGGCTAAATGCCGAAAGTGACATTTTCCTGCCGTTTTGCCGGCGCGGCCGTGATTCCTTTCATCCCCGCTGGGACACAGAGCAGTGCCCAGCGGGGATGAAAGGAATCAGAGAGAAAATGACAGCCGGCCGAGCGCTGCGGGACGAGCGCTGTGAGCGGCCGGTGTCTTTCCTCCCACACCGCTCGGCCGCCTATCACAGTGCAGCAGAGCGGTGTGGGGGCGGAGACAGCCAGCGCTGTCACAGGAGGCTGGGCTCTCCTCTTGCAGCCTCCTATGACAGTGTGTG
>NW_017310008.1:35819-36435 GCF_000935625.1 Nanorana parkeri
CCGAGCCACAATGTCGGACCAAATAACCAAGGTGTCGGGAAATGAAGAACGCAACCGCAGGAAGTCGAACTTCACATCCCGAATGAGCTCGCGCATGGAGCGGAGACCTAGGTCGTTGCCCCCGACGTGTAAGAGTAGCACGTCGGGCACTCTGTTTAACCTGGCATACCGGTGCACCTCCGGGACCACCCGACTCCATAACATCCCAGGCAACCCAATCCATCTAACCTGGGCCTCGTCCCTACTGACACCGAGTTGCCTGCCTTCAGGACGAACGTCTGCCCTGCGGGCCCCCCAGTACACATACGAGTGCCCCATTATCCAGATTAGTGCAGGACCAGCACCTGAAAACAAACAAAACAATGACGGATAGTAATGGAAATTGATCGGCAAACTAACCGAACCAGCAAAACAAACTGCATCAACTGGATACCAGGAGAGGGAAAAACAACGATCATTATACTAAATGTGGGCGAACATATAGACGATATCTGTTGGACTCCCATCTCCCAATACGTTTAAATGCTTCCCCGCCTAAGCCCGAACGGGCTGCTTCAGTAGCCGCTCCAATCCTAAAGGAATGTGAAGAAAAAAGGCTAGGCTCCCATCCAGTCCG
>NW_017310009.1:0-6440 GCF_000935625.1 Nanorana parkeri
CGTCGCAGTGAGAGCAATCATTTTAGGACCATCAATCACTGGTAACACCACCTGAGATTGCAGAATCTATGTTGGGCTCTGCTGAGTCCCTTTAACAGCGGTGTGATCCTCTTACCCGCGTCTGCCTCCCACTGCTGGACCTGCAGGTACCCGGCCTCCTTCGCCGCCCAACTGGCACTTCTGGGTCCCGGCCCTCCTCCACGCCCGACTGGAATCTGGACCCGCCCCTCGACAGATCTGGACCAGCTCCCCGATGTGGATCCGGACCCGCCCCCTCCTGCTGCTCCTCACTTCTGCCTCCGCCTCCTCCTCCTGATCGATTAGGCAGCTGGGGCTTGTCTGTGGATCCAGGAATCAGGTGAGTATATTAAAAAAAAAGATACATTTTATGTCCCCGGGGACTCAATTTGTCCAGGCACGGTCTCCTCAATCTGGGGACTGTCCCCACAAATGGGGACCTACCCGCAGCATTTCCCTATGCACATACTAGAAGTTGGAGTTTTCAACAGAACACCAGGCCCCTGCAGCGCCAGTCCGAGGGGCGGGAGAGACGCAGGGAAAGGGACCCTGACACCCCCCACCTGAGACTATGCAGAACCCACCCTAGATAGTTCTAGATGGGCTGTACAGGATCTATAGTGGGCTCTGGTGGATCCAGTGCGTTACTAAGCCCAGAGTCCAATTCATATACTGTTGCTGCATTGCTGTATAATGTATTAAATGATAATGAATGTGCTGCGCTTCATCTAGAACAGCGGTTCTCAAACTGTGTTACCACAGGACCCACATTTGTCCTCGGCCATTAGGTCGTGACCCAAGTCGCACTGCAATGGCATTGTGGTACCGCGCATTCCGGTGCGATCTTACGAACCCTGGGTGGGAGGTGCATTTGGGGTACCATTCAAATGAACGGCAACGCAACACACCTCCCACAACCGGAATGCGCGGTAGGTGCGATTGCGTGGTACAGTGCGTTAATCGAACGGGTCCTCAAAAACACTGACACACTCACAGACATTCTCACACACACATACACACAAAAATGTATTTAATGGAACTGTTTGTAAGGTCCACCCAGTCTCCCAACCTTCCGAGAACTGGAGTGGATCCTCAGCCTGGGGTCCAGCGTGGGCTGCTGTGCTGTGAAGGAGCTCCATCCATATGTGCAGTGCTGGTACAGCTCCCTTGCGTGCCCTGTAGAGGTGCCGGGAGCCAGAATGTGATGTCATTTCGGTCCAGGCACTTCTACAGGGCATGTGAGGGAGATGTAAGCACTTCACGTATGGATGGAGCTCCCTCACGGCCATAGCCCCATCCCATCTCAAGCTGACACTCGGCGCCGGGCAGCATATTTTGCATAGCAGTGTGGCGTGAGAACTGACAGCGCTGCGCTAGGGGGTGCAGAGGATCTTCTCACCTAAAAAAGTGGAAGGCATGCGGTGACCCACTGAAAACAGGGTCGCGACCCACCAGTTGAGAACCAAGGATCTAGAACAATATATAAACAAATAATAAATATGTGCTTAAATAATACACGCAATCAAAAAAGTGTTCACAATGAATCTTCTTATAAATAATAGTCCTCTGGAAGGTCCAATCCTATATTCCGTGTCCAGATATGCACACGGTTTGATCTGTCTTTGCACCCAGAGAACACGGTGACACGGGGAGAGGGTTGTCGGGAATACATTTTGGTTGAAGTTTTATGTCTACTTTCCTCATGTGAGAAGTTTTTTGTAAATAAAGGAGGTATTTTAATTTTGCGTTTTTTACGCTCTGGGGCTGTTTTTATATTTTATTGGATACGGTGGTGATGACGCGCTGACGTCACTTTCTGTGCGACGATTGTGGAGAGACGGCCTTTGCATGAGATCGATTGGAGACCCATTAAAGCGATTCTAGACCTGTCCAGGTCTATTTATAAGGTGAGCGGCCCGCCGAGAGGAGGAGCACCGGGGTGATAATTGGAGTTGACGTATGGACTTTGTACAAAGGACTTTCACAGTGGTAGGATAAAGAGCGCGGTGCACTAGGGACAAATCCTGAGCACTATATACATGTGATTCCACATCTGTGTATATCTGAACACGGAATATAGGATTGAACTTTCCAGAGGACTATTATTTATAAGAAGATTCATTGTGAACACTTTTTTGGATTGCGTGTATTATTTAAGCACATATTTATTATTTGTTTATGTTCTAGAGGAAGCGCAGCACATTCATTATCATTTAATACATTATACAGCAATGCAGCAACAGTATATGAATTGGACTCTGGGCTTAGTAACGCACTGGATCCACCAGAGCCCACTATAGATCCTGTACAGCCCATCTAGAACTATCTAGGGTGGGTTCTGCATAGTCTCAGGTGGGGGGTGTCAGGGTCCCTTTCCCTGCGTCTCTCCCGCCCCTCGGACTGGCGCTGCATGTATTATTTAAGCACATATTTATTATTTGTTTATGTTCTAGATGAAGCGCAGCACATTCATTATCATTTGATATAATCAGAGGGTAATACTTCTCATAGTGCTTGCAGCTACACAGGGTTTGGCGTGAGGTGCTATTTATCACTTATCAGCTGTATAATGTATTGCTGGGATTTGTAGTCCCCCTACAGCTGGTGCCATTCTGCATTAGAGTGTAAGCTCCTCTGTACAGAGACTGATGTGACTGTGGGGGAGCGGACATTAGAGTGTAAGCTCCTCTATACAGAGACTGATGTGACTGGCTCATTGTTCTCTGTACAGCACTGTGGTATATGTCAGAGCTATATACATGTATAATAAAAATAGAGTGAGACTGGGGAGAGTGTAAGCTCCTCTGTACAGAGACTGCAGGGGGGGTTGGGAGGCCAGTGAGATCCACTCCCACCACCCCCTTTTGGGAGGTGGGGGCCTAAGATCAAATCTTGCACCAGGGCCCTTTATTCCTTAGGCCCTCCACTGTTTTTTCTGTTGGTATTAAGTGCAGTACAGCACTTTGTACAGTCCGGGCCCCCCTCCCCCTGTAACTTGGTACCTTCCTATACATGCAGGAAGGGGTTTTCAGGAGGCGGAGCTTGGACTGTAGCAGGCTTCTCCAAAGAGCGATCAGGAAGTGGAGCAGAGTCGCTTAAGTGGTAAGTGTTTTAGCAGTCCGACGATGGGGGTGGGGATGAAGAGCCTTCACAGCCTGTACAGAGCCCGCAGTCCACTTGAGAGCCCACAGACATCCCGAACTGTCAAATATCTGGTTGGAGACCTATAGTTGAGGAGGCTTCCCTTGCAGCTTGAGTCCCTCGCCCCTGGAGATGGGAACAGAGGTGGAGAGACAACGAGTAGCACGAGTTCCTAAGGATGATGAGGACACTGTGCAGTGCTGAAAGTCCAGGATCTGGGACTGGAGTAGGTCAAGCAGAGCTGACGTCAAACCGAACGGGCAGCAGGGTACCGGAGCAGGAGAAAGTAGCGTTGTTAGATGGAAGCCAAGGAGTCAAAGCCAGCCGGGCAGTGAAGTACAAAACAGAAGGCAGAGAGAAGTCCAGTAAACAGGTCGAGGTCAGGAGGCGGGCAGCAATCAGGGGTGGTCAGGAGCAATCCGGGTCAAGTACAGGAAACAGGAAATCAGCAGAATCACAGGCACACAGGGAACTAGCTGAAGATAATCCAGCAACTAGGGATATGGCAGGTTAGTTTAAATAGGCCAATCCATTAGAGGGAGAAGCATCACTTCCTGTGCGACTGACGTGCTCATGGCTCCGTGCGCAAGTCTGTTGTGCCCACGTTCTCCAGCTACACGGAAAACGGGATTATGTGCCTGCGCAGAAATAGCTGTTATCTTACACGCACAGAGCCTGCAGCCCAACTGAGAACCTGTACAGCCTTGTTTTTTTTCTTAGATGTGCTAGTGGATAGGTGAGGGGCGGTTAGTGTTAGGAGAAAAGGGAGTGCGGTTAGTGTAGGGTCCTGCTCAACATATTTTTTGGCCCAAATATATTTCCTTACTCTTAAATATTGAATGCACTGAAGCACCCGGTGGGACAGCCAGTGGATGGACTTGGTGGGAGGGTCAGTGGGTGGAGTCAGTGGACAGGCCTATGGTGTGTTGGCTGGGGGTGGCAGGGCTGTGTAGCAGCCAAGCGATTAACACACACTTCTGAGATTCCTCAAGTTATCCTACAAGCTAGAAATACATAAAAGAGAAGCCATATCAGTGTTCTGAATGTGACAAAGCTTTTATATGTAAATCAAAACTTATTTTACACGAGAGGGATCACACTGGAGAGAGGCCGTATCAGTGTTCTGAATGTGACAAATGTTTTAAAACAAAAACACATCTTAATAGACACCAGAAGATTCACATCGGAGAGAAGCCATTTCAGTGTTCTGAATGTGGCAAAGCTTTTAAAGTAAAGGAAGGGCTTATTCTGCACCACATGCACCACACTGGGGAGAAGCCATATCAATGTTCTGAATGTGGTAAAGCTTTTCGACAGAAGCCAATACTAATCCTACACCAGAGAATTCACACTGGAGAGAAGCCATATCAATGTTCTGAATGTGGTAAAGCTTTTCGACAGAAGACATTACTAATCAGACACCAGAGGATTCACACTGGAGAGAAGTCATATCAATGTTCTGAATGTGGCAAAGCTTTTAGAGAGAAGTCACTACTAATCACACACCAGATGATTCACACTGGAGAGAAGCCATATCAGTGTTCTGAATGTGGCAAAGCTTTTAGAGAGAAGCCAATACTAATCGCACACCAGAAGAATCACAATGGAGAAAAGCAATATCAGTGTTCTGAATGTGACAAAGCTTTTGTATGGAAGAAATCACTAATCATACACCAGAGGATTCACACTGGAGAGAAGCCATATCAGTGTTCTGAATGTGACAAAGCTTTTAGAGAGAAGGAAGCATTAATCGCACACCAGAGTATTCACACTGGAGAGAAGCCATATCAGTGTTCTGAATGTGACAAAGCTTTTCAATGGAAGAAATCACTAATCACACACCAGAGGGATCACACTGGAGTGAAGCCATATGAATGTTCTGAATGTGGCAAAACCTTTAGAGAGAAGACAAAACTAATCACACACCAGAAGGTTCACACTGGAGAGAAGCCATATCAGTGTTCTGAATGTGACAAATATTTTTTATGGAAATCATACCTTATGAAACACCAGAGGCTTCACACTGGAGAGAAGCCATATGAATGTTCTGAATGTGGTAAAGCTTTTAGAGAAAAGGCAATGCTAAAAGCACACCAGAGAGATCACACTGGAGAAAAGCCATATCAGTGTTCTGAATGTGACAAAGCTTTTGGAAATAAGACAATACTAATCGTACACCAGAGGATTCACACTGGAGAGAAGCCATATCAATGTTCTGAATGTGGCAAAGCTTTTAGTGAGAAGACAAAACTAATCAGACACCAGCGGATTCACATCGGAGGGAAGCCATATCAATGTTCTGAATGTGACAAAGCTTTTAAAACAAAAACATGTCTTATTGGACACCAGAAGATTCACACTGGAGAGAAGCCATATCAGTGTTCTGAATGTGACCAATGTTTTGTATGGAGAACACAACTTATTGCACACCAGAGGATTCACACTGGAGGGAAGTCATATTAGTGTTCTGAATGTGACAAAGCTTTTAGATTGAAGCTACAACTAGAGAAACCATTTCAATGTTCTGATTTTTGACAAAGCTTTTAAAATGAGCTCAAAGCTTATCAGACACCAGAGGATTCACAATTCAACTTCAATTTCAGAGAGGAAGCTCTGGGAGAAGTGGGGATGTTACAAGAGTAGCAGCTAACCCGCAATGAACAAGTTGGGGGTGTCTCATTTCATACCACATCATCATCATCTGGGAAAGCCTTAGAACATTTTGGAGATACATTTGGACAACCACCAATGACTGATCATGATCGCCAACATTCTCTGAACATGTAATGCATTTGCATGATTTACTGACTGTGTTCCCAAGAGCTTTCTTAATTGCCAAATCCTGAGCTAATAGATTTATAACTCTGCCTTAGTACCGGAGAACGGGGAGTGGTCACTAAGGATGTGGCTTAGGTTCACTTTGACCATCAGACCAAACCGAACCCAAGCTGTCCTAAAACCAAAGACGTGGGCTTTGTGCAATGTCATTGGCTGACTGATGGCTGAGACACACAGCGTCATTGGCTGACTGATGGCTGAGACACACAGCGTCATTGGCTGACTGATGGCTGACAATAAGTAAGTACTATCCTTGTCGCACTCCTTACCGATATGTCCGTTGTAGTGGGGGGTGCTCGCAGTGACCGCGGATGGCGCCGCGAATGTCAGCAAAATTGTAGAAATGTCACCAGCACACCAATCCTTTTAAGATAGCAAAAGCTTCATTTATTGAAGTTTTTTGTCATATGACCAAACAAGCGCTTTCGGGACCGCGCAGGGTC
>NW_017310009.1:6456-23868 GCF_000935625.1 Nanorana parkeri
TGACTGATGGCTGAGACACACAGCGTCATTGGCTGACTGATGGCTGAGACACACAGCGTCATTGGCTGACTGGTGGGCGGAGACACACAGCGTCATTGGCTGACTGATGTTTGAACTGTCAGGACATTTGCTCTGATAGAAATCAGTATTTAATATATGAAAACAGTCCGGGATCTGGAATTAAAGAGATTCCCTACTAATTCTCATAAATTACCTGATAACCTGAGTTCATTTGAAGACAAAATAAAAACAATTTTGTGCAAAAATATAAATATTTAATAACTATAAAATCCGAGCAAAATAATGAAGATATAATCGGTGACAATAAATAATAAGAATCTAAATAGGCGATGCGATTATCTCAGCAAATATATTAGTTATGAAAATAAAACCACAAGATATCGTTCTAAATATGAATAAAACAGAACTCCGCGTCTCTTAAAATGCAGCGAATGAAACTCTCAGTATGAAGTGACCACAAAAGAATGTGCGGATCTAACACGTGACCCCTCCCACCAAACACACATTCAAAGCTCAAAGTCCGAACTGCGCATGATGTAATATGTGAGATTTCTAAGCTCAGGACTCGCTAATTCATCTAAAATCTCCTCGAGGTAAAGACAAACTTCTGCTAAGCTATTATATTCTTATATATATATCACAGACTAAACCATTGACTAGACGCTGAAATCGCCTTCCAAAAAGAGACTCCGAAACTGAAATGTGGATAATTATTACTGCAGCTAAAATGACTCCAATTCAGTTCCGACACGAACACTATATAACCGAATGGTCAGACTGAATGGTGTAATCCGATCTATACGGCCAGTACAAACTGCTTACAGACACCTGGAGATCTATACTTTACCACTGATGTGGAGATTCTTTGGTCTCAGTGATGTAGGGAATGGGTGTGGGGAGAGGGTTGGGAGGGCAGAGTGTGTTTTATTGTAGGGAATTGGTGGAGGGAGGGCAGTGGGAGTGCAGAGGGTGTTTTATTTTAGGGAAGGGGTGGGGGATGGAACAGGTAGAGGGAGAGCAGAGTGTGTTTTATTGTAGGGAAGGGGTGGGGGGAGTGCAGAGGGTGTTTTATTGTAGGGAACAGGTGGGGGGAGAGCAGAGTGTGTTTTGTTGTAGGGAAGGGGTGGGGGGAGAGCGGCGGGAGTGCAGAGGACCTCCAGGCTATCACCCACCCAATAAAACATCAAGTTATTCTGCGTTCCCTCCCATCTATGATGTATTTCCCCTTTCTTTATGAGACCAGTCGTTTTCTAGTGTCATGGCTGACAGTAACATGACCACATGTTAATCTGCATTGCATGCTTGGAAACATTACTATCTCCGACCTTCACATACCATCTATTCATTCATCTGATGTATCCTGTTGTCTGCTGTAACCGGCTGCAATCAATAAAGATCTTCATGAAAAGGTGTTTGGTGAGTTCGGCTCTCTGATAAGGATTGTCCGCGGTGATTATATCGGCTTATACAGGCCGGGCATAGAGGTCTAAGCAAGAGATAAATCAAGCTCAGTGCCATCCTCCATCTTGTGAAAGCACATGGACGCACAAGCTTGCTGCACTTCACCTGTGAATGTGGAAACCTGTTTCTCTGCATTGGACTGTGTTACCTCACCTGTCTAAGCTGCTGTTCCTCTTCTTAAAGAGACAGTAACCATTTTTCCCAAAAACGTAAAACATGTCTAGACAAGGCTCTGAGCACTCTATTATGGCTGAACCAACGCCGATACCTCGTGCCTCTGACCCCCCAGACGTACAGGGAGCACATTCTGCAGATATTGCCGAACAGAGTGTGACACCCAAACGCACAATAAAACCGACACAGAAACTCAGAGAAAACTATGAGACCTCTAGAGATGAGTGCATGGGCCAGACTTGAGCAAACCTATGGCAGCTCTGAAGCCATAGAAAGCGCTCTATTCAAGAGACTGCAAAACTTCCCCAAAATAGGGAACAAAGATCATCACACACTTCAAGAACTAAGTGACCTCCTCATGGAGCTAGAGTTGGCAAAGACAGACCCACGTCTACCTGGACTGAGCATCCTGGACGCCGGCCATGGTGTGAATCCCGTGATGTCTAAACTGCCATACGGCCTGCAAGAGAAATGGGCGCATCATACAAAAGAGACTAGAACGCATCTTTTCCTCCATTCTCATATTGTTGCAGGTTCATCGTCATCAAGTCTGGACGAGGAATGATTTCAGCTTCAGCTTCAATGAACCCAACTCGCCAGCTTCATCATCATCATCATCATCATCATCATCACCAAGGTATGATAACACAGCAGCTAAACGTAGAGACTTTAATAGAGTAATATCTGTAAAAAGGACGGACATCTCACCTCCCGTGTCCTCTCCTGCACACCAGAGTGATTCGGGTGATAGAGATCCTAATCGTCAGCGTCCTATTCACAAGAAGCCCCACCCTCTTAGGCCTTGTCCACACCAAAGTATTGAAAAGCAAGAAGACTCCCCGGAGACAACATCAGATAACCAGTATCCTCTATGGAGGGATGGTTATCATTAAAGGTATATTGGGTCTGTAACTGGGCAAAACTTGAAAATAACAAAAGAGATCGGTCGCAAACACCGTTCTGTCCGCTGACCGAAAGAAGTTAAATCAGAGCGTAATTTGAAAAAATATATTGATAATTTTATTTTGAAACATAGAAAAAAGTTGCACCAATTCCACAAATAGACAAACTACTTTTGCTAAAAAATCGACAACGTTGTTTCCTATAGACAAACCTACATATACTCAGTGGGTAACCCTAACTTCACCCTCTAGCTTTGATATTGTGTTGCCATGACATGTAATTGCTCCTTTTGTGGGTAGAGATTTGATTCTCATTAGTATAGTATCTCTGACACAAACAAACAAAATCTTGTCTAAGCTGTGAGCTTGGTTCGACCTCATCTGGAGTACGCGGTCCAGTTCTGGTCACCAGTACTAAGAAAAGATGTCCTTGAGTTGGAAAAAGTCCAGCGAAGGGCAACCAAACTAATTAGGGGTATGGAGGACCAGAGCTACGAGACGAGGCTACTAAATTTAAACATGTTCACATTAGAGGTGAGGAGATTAAGGGGGGATATGATTTCCATGTACAAAATGTTTAATGGTGGTAGCAACATTAGCGATAAACTGTTTAAAATTAACTCTGTTACAAAAACTAGAGGCCATCACCTAAAATTGGTGGAAAAAAAATTCCAGCACAAGGTGCGAAGGGGGTTCTTCACAGTAAGATCAGTTAGGGTCTGGAACTCACTGCCACAGGCGGTGATTTCAGCAAATAATGTGGAATTGTTCAAGAAACTTTTGGACGATTTCTTAAGGGACCGTAATATACAGGGGTACAGGTAATATACAGGGGTACGGGTACTCCTAGAATGAGATCCTAATAGGTTGGACTTGATGGACTAATGTCTTTATTCAACCTCAAATACTATGTAACTATGCCGTTAGAAAGTCATCTCCTTCATTGAAGGAAAAGCATACAAGTTAGAGATAGCCATATCTCGGTTTTTCTGTTCACTAACAGTATCTCGGTTAGCGGTTGGTATACTGTGTTATAGTTATAACTTATAGGTAAATCTAATGGATCACTTTTAGTTTTTGATCTTGATAGTAGAACCGAGGAATGGTTTGTAAATTATGACAAAACCTCTCTTTCAAGTGGATATTCATCACGATTTTATATCATTTGAAAAAAAATTGACAGATTCCACAAGGGCAATCCAGAAGGCCTAAAAGTAAAAGGAATCTATGTCCTGAACCTCTCAGCTAGAAGAGGGGACTTCGATAGGGTTCTAAAGCAAAAAGAAAAAATGTGGATGTACAGACTAGACACATTGGCCCCCAAAGGGCTCAATACTGAATTCAATCTACAAGTCTTTCTATGAATTGAGATACACCCATAGGAAGTGAATATGGACATTCCTTCCCCATTCCTTTTCTCTTACATCTACCTATATATACCTTATCTGCCAACATTTAATCGGTTACCGACTGAGTCATTCTAAGAGGTTCCATGTCCAACTGTAACAAGCAATCAGGTGATATGAACCGTTATTTATATCTCCATGTTTTCTATCTTTATACTTTGTACAACAGGAGAACACAAAGCTTCATATGCAAACCACACATACTCTCAGAAAACGCCGGTTGAAGACCGGTAGGGGTTAATGATATAATTAACAGGATTCCCTATATAAAAGAGCACGTAATTTCCCCATGATTACGTCCTGACGAAGCCCCAGTAGGAGGGGCGAAATGCGTCGACGTTTTGTGTCTGTGCGGCAGACCCTAAATCACCGAGGACTATACCGATATCCTCATACATCGGCATGTCCTCCTAAACTGATGATATACCATGACCTGCCAAACTCCTCTTGCTTCTGATACTACAACCAAGGGGAAAACCGGTTATTACCCACTGCACAACCCTCGGACCAAACAACTATACTGGATAAAAAATCCCCACAATAAACAGGATTCAAAAAGGGAACCAGCTGCAGCACCTAAAAGACCGGCCCCTTCAATCACCAACCTGGGAAAAGCGTGAGTCATACATCATTTTCAATCTCTTTCTTCTTTTACTGGATTAATGGATCCCCTTTTTCAAATTATATAAAATCGTGATAAATATCCACTTGAAAGAGAGGTTTTGTCATTAATTTACAAACCATTCCTCGGTTCTACTATCAAGATCAAAAACTAAAAGTGATCCATTAGATTTACCTATGAGTTATAACTATAACACAGTATACCAACGGCTAACCGAGATACTGTTATTGAACAGAAAAACCGAGATATGGCTATCTCTTACTTGTATGCTTTTCCTTCAATGAAGGAGATGACTCTCTAACGCCATCTACCGGCTCGTTCCATAGAGAGCTCACAGTTTAGACAAGATTATTTTCATTTGTATCATAGATACTATACTAATGAGAATCAAATCTCTACCCACAAAAGGAGCAATTACATGTCATGGCAACACAATATCAATGTTAGAGGGTGAAGTTAGGGTTACCCACTGAGTATATGTAGGTTTGTCTATATGAAACACTGCTGTGCCGGCCTCCGGTCCCCTGGTCCGTCCGCTGCTGTCCCGGACTCCGGTCCCCTGGTCCGTCCGCTGCTGTCCCGGCCTCCGGTCCCCTGGTCCGTCCGCTGCTGTCCCGGCCTCGGGTCCCCTGGTCCGTCCGCTGCTGTCCCGGCCTCTGGTCCCTTGGTCCGCCGCCTTCGTCTAGGATCCGGTCCGGCCGCGGCTTCTCTGCCCCGCCCCCCTGCCTCCTCTTCATTGCAGGCTGGGAGCCATACCCAGCCTGCTATTGGATATTGTAAAATGCAATAGCCAATAGCAAGCTGGCTATTGCACCCGCCCACTGCCTGCTGTCAATCAGCATGGGGGGACCTGATAGAGAACTTTCTCCTTCAGGTCCCACCTCCGCTGAGCCCTGATTGGGCAAAGTCTTGCACGTGACCTTTGGTCGGGTGCAAGACTTTAACAAATCAGAGCTTCGGTGGGCATTTTGTATTATGGAATGTCCGCGGTCGAACAAACGGCGAACATCCCATAAAGTTCGGCGTTCGGCGAGCGCTCGGCCCATCCCTACTCAACAGTACTTTTGCTCTGGCACATGTAGGAGTTAGGTCTGAGTACTCTACACAGGTCTTGGGTGGGATGATGCATGTCACTGCAAAGGGGTGTTTTCCCACCAACATGCAATGGTATGGCTTGGAATATAGGTCCACATTGCTTGGATGGTGCAAGTATAGTATATGTGAAGGAGAACCTTACTAGGGCCATATCCTATTCTGCTGCACAGTCCTGTTCAGGGTAAAGCTCGGCTTTAAAAGAAATATGAAGCCACTGGGAGCTTATTTACAGGACAGAAGGGGGGGGTGACCTTATTAGCGCAGTGACGCCCCATTTTCTGGGGAGATGAGCTGTGCTGCTTCTCTGAAATAAAGTATGGTCATTCACTAGGCTGTGTTGCAGCGTTGGTCATAAGACTGGCTGAACAGAATCAGATTCTTTGGACAGGGGACGGGTCATCACATGTATTTCAGCTCTATTTGTGTTCATTTAACAAAGGAACTGAATTGACATTTGTCCAAGACCTGTACACAGCACACAATTGGGGTGAATGCACTTCGTTTGGCTGTTTTTAGACTTGTAGAGAAGGTATTTGTCACTCCCTGGGAAAAGTTCATGGCTTTGAAGTCTTCTGCGGATGGGGAAGACGAGCTGAAGGTGATCAACTGGCTAATGTTAAGCTTTACTAACTGCATTCAGTTGTGATTTTGGATTCTTGTCTCAGCTGAACATCAGATATTTACTGAGACCTGTATCAATGCAAAAAAAAAGGCAATGGGAGTCCCCCTTTAAATCCATCGCAGAACTTTATCCACTGGACAGTACACATTGGTTAATAAAACCGTGTACTGTTCCTTTTAATTCTATGGGGCCCCTCAAAATACCCCTAGGACTGTTCATGGCATGAAATGGACCCAGGACGTATCCCACTGGCAAGTGCTGGACACTCATTGTAGCCCCCAATAGCAGCTCTATGGGAACACTGTCCAGTGGAGTGATCTCTTGGCTGACCGTACTATGTTCTACTGATGGGAGGCAAGGGGGGGGTCAGACTGAATAATGGGGTGAAGCGTTATACCTTTGTAAGGGGCTGAGGGTAGGGAGTGCCTTTATTCAGTGCCTGGCCGTTCCTGTCTGGCATTGGAAGCTGGGGGTTTCTTAACATAGTAGGGGAATGGGGGTGGGGAATTCCTAAGAGGGGACAATTTAGTCTTTGCTCCTCTTCTCTCTCAGCAGCATTCTGGGGTATAGATCCAAAGATGATCCGCACCTCAAATAATGTAAAATCCAATCTTTTATCTATTTAATCACATTGTTGCAATCGGTGAACACCCCGAGCGCTACACCCCCTAAGTGTGTGATGATTGGGGTAGTCACTGGTTACAAGGCTTTTCAAATGAATAAATAGGACTGGATTTTATCTTGGAGGTGGGGTCTATGTGTGCACAGCGTATCATGTGACCACTCTGAGGTTTGGACAGATTTCTAGATTTCATATTCTCATAGGGGTCTGTAGGTGAGCACATCGTTTGGTACAGACATTGACTTACCAATCCCCTCCCCCAGCACCAGATAGCAGGATTACTGTGAGCACCTAATCCACTTACGATTAGGATGGCGCGCCTGTACCTTTTTTGGGGTGTTTTCCTTGAAAAAAAATGGTAGCCCCTACCACCACCTGTGGAGTGGCTACCAGAAATGTAGCATTGCTAGAGCTGTAATCAGTCTGGCTGGTTTATAGTTGCCTATTATCTGGTTAATTCCAGAGGTTCTACTATTGATTGTACCTGTCTGTGTGGGGTGCGACCGTGTCACAGAGTGGGACAGCCAATGAAGGAACATCTTCAGTGTCTATGCTTCCCCAGCCAGTCACCGGGAGTTTCATGGCCAGTGGTGCACGCTGGGTGAGTGTATAAATACTCAGGGGACTTGCCATGTGCTCAGGTTGGTCTGCCCCTGAGCTTAGCCTGGGGGTGGGGTGCTCAGCGATGGAAAAGCTGACTAGATCTCAAGCCCGGAGGAGGCCACATGTGGACCCAGGAGGGGTCTGGAACTGACGGGAAGAGAACCAGAGAAGCCCTATGACTGCTGGAGGTGCCTGGTCAACTTTCTTGATTACATGTCCCTTCACTGGCTAAGGATCTGCCCCTGAGAGTGAAATGTCAGCCCTCCCTGCCTCTGGGGGTCCACCTCAGGCCTCTAGGGGTCAGGGGGGCACTACAATATATTTTCACACTTATTTAAAAAGGAAGCATCAAAAGCCATGGCCATGTGCAAAGAGCAGTGATGCATGGTGGGTGGCAGAGATTGGTTAGGTGCTAGTAAACAATCTACTGATACCTACGTGACCTCTCGAGATCTGTCCGGTCTTCTGCAATGGGCAAACATGAGACAATCACAGGTTACTAGTTCAGTATCAGAGCCATGCGTTGGAATGACACATGTTACCATAAGGGATGCACCGATATCAGTGTTACGAGTATGCATGAAAATGCCCCAACGCTAAGTGCCGATAACGGTTGTCTACATTCTGAAGCGGCTGTCTGAGGTCCTGTGCCTGCTGGGGGCCTCGGCAGCCTTCCTGTAAACCACGTGGCCCATGTTTACAGCTTTAGTCGCAAGTCTCCTTCCTGGGGAATCCTACCGCCCATGAGACCCCGCACAGCCCTCCTGAGACCGCGCACAGACCTCCTGAGACCCCGCACAGACCTCCTGAGACCCCGCACAGCCCTCCTGAGACCCCGCACAGCCCTCCTGAGAGCCCGCATAGCCCTCATGAGACCCCGCACAGCCCTCCTGAGACCCCGCACAGCCCTCCTGAGACCCCGCACAGCCCTCCTGAGACTCTGCACTGGAGACATCAGGCCGGCCTCCCCAGAGCAGCATAGAGTATGTAGCTTCATATTATTCTGCATTGCTGTATAATGTATTGCTGGGCTTTGTAGTCCCTCTATAGCTTGGAGTCAGTAGCCGAATTGCATTGCAACAACGCCAACGACCAAGAGAAGGTCACGTGACTCTATTTCCAGTGAGATACGGGGCAAGGCTGAGCAGGCTGGGAGCCCATTTACACTGTGGGGTTTTATTGCACACATTACATGATGCTGAATGCACGTGTCCAGGTTCCCTATAATAACAATAGGACCTGTTCTCATCTCAGCGCTCACTATGACGCAGTGTGCGTTTTTTCTCTGCATTTTAGTGCGTCGGGAGGCCGATAGAAGTCAATGGCAAACCATCAAAATCCATATTCAATACAACGTTCACTTTGATGGGTTGAAGCCGTGGTCAATGGCTGTTGACTCCATCCACTCCAAACCCTAAAATCAAAACACATCAATGCATATCAATAATGCATGTCAACACACCAAGGAAACGCATGTTGACGCATGACAGCACATCTACCTAATGCTACAAAAAATAACGTACTTTGACGCACATGCATACATCTAAATGGGCAATAAATCTTGGTGGGATGGTAGGAGAGATCCTTGCACTGTGATGGAGTGTCGTCTGACCCCATTTGGCCTAGATAGCATTCCCAGAGATCTCGCCAAAACAGTGGTGACGCCACACCAGTAGGTGGTGCAGTATGGTAGCCGGGGGTAAGGGAAGTCCATCTGTACTCATTTTGTAAAGGCATAGTCCACCTTTTAGGTAATAAATGCACCGATGGGGGTAAAATAAATAAATGTACATTAATTAAATGTACGCATTCAAGCCTGCAGAGCATTGCACCTGTGATCAGTGCATTACAAGTACAATGCTCAGGCTCCTGTAATATGAACCCCCAGCCCCCAGTCCTTATGGTGGTAGGGACCTTCTATTATGGGATGGAGGAGGTAATTGATGAACTACAATAGCGATGCCATCACCCCCCTGACGCCGGCGCTCTCTGCTGAGTCCCTCTGCTGCGGTGACAAATGGGGATCCATTGATGACAGTTGCAATGCTTCACAGACTCCAATGCCAAAATATAATCATTCATTGCACATTGATACTATGAATGTGTGCTTGTTTATTATTTCCTGTAAAAGGTGGAGTTCCCCTTTAATCTTCCCAGAGCAGACTCCATGCACCTTGATTGGTTAGATGAGGCCCACAGATGTCAGTCGTTTCTGGCCACCTTTGCAGCCCTAATCGTATTGAGATCACCTGCCAGCATATCAGTCTTTGTCCAATCGTCCTGAAGCCCCGCCCCCTCCCCAGCATATAAATCTCTGGTCAGGGCTGGATGTCAGTATTGGAAGTGGTCTTCAGGATGTTGTATTCTAGGGCAGGATTGGGGTTGGTGCTTCTGCTTTGGAGCTGTGGTCTGTCATGGATGCTGTGTGATGCTGAAGGACATTGGGATGGCTCCTCACATCTCCATTGCACTCTGAACAACATGGAGCTGACCCTTCCTATGTCAGGTGAAGGTGTTTCTTATTCCCTGACTGTGCTGGGTGAGTCATTATTAATGTTTCCTTTACTATTTGTGGGTGAAGAGGTGAAACCTGCCTGGATTAGAGAGGTTATACATAGTAATTTGTGTAATTGGCCTTCTGGTCCCCAGGGCATGGTGGATGTGTGCTGATGTAGTAAGGGGGGGGATCTTATGAAGCTTTAGCATGAAGATGTGACACTGCTTATGTTGAATGGTCACAGCTTGGTTGTGTTGAATGGTCTTCGCTAGCTAGGGCAGAGCTGTACTCTGAATGATTAGTGGAGTGTAAGTTACAATAACCTGTTCCTTCTGTCTGAATGCAGGAAACCTTTTATTCTTCAGGTTCTCCTGCGTTTGGAGTATTAAATCTGCCCCTGGATGCTCAGGCTTCAGACTTCTCTAAATACAAGCACCCTGAATGTAGCAAAACATGGTATAGCATTTAGAATCCATACAGGTTCTATAGACGGAGTCCTGTCCATGAGAATGAGGCCTTAGGCTTGGGTCACACTATTGAGTTGTGTGCATGTTGCTGCAATGCAATCCATGTTGTCTGGCCCCTTGATGATGGTTGCATGCTGCCAGGAAAGGTCCCCCTCCTGCGTTGGAGGTGCGTTGATGGCCCCCTTGTGTTGAATGGGCTGCCTAACTCTGCACATGCTAATGCAGGAAAGCTTCCAGCAATGCTCCCCGTCAGTCAAGTCTCTATGAATGTGAAGGAGAGCTGCTGTAGCTAAATGTGAGCAGAAAGCTGAGACTCTGCCGGACCAGGAATACCGAACCTGCTCCAGTGGCCTCAGCGCCGGCTTTTCAAATGGTGAAATACAGCAAATGGAACACTGTGGTCTGGTTGCCTCTTTGTATGTGGTCACTGCACTTGAGATGTGGAGGCTGCCATGTGCATGGAAAGAGTTGCCAGGGTATGCTGATCCTCTGGCTTCATCTGTTTCCTGTCCCAGGCTTTATAGCGATCAGTAAATTACAAACTCCTTATTTCTGATGTTAGTGGCTCGGTTTTGAAGCCGGGGGGTTGGCATGCTAAGACGGGGATCTAGACTTTGCTGAATATGAAGCCAGGAAAGGGTCTCTTGTAACATGGACGTGTAGTGTAGTCTTAAATTTAAGATTGATTCCTGGAAGATTTCCACAGCTCCCTAGTGTAGCCCCTCCCCCCGCACTACTTGGGATACCTGGTAAGGAGTGTGGCTAAGCATCCACATACTGGCCATGTACTTGAGCTGCTTCTTGGCAGATATGAGTTGTAACCTGGTGTGTGGATAAGCATCCACATACTGGCCATGTACTTGAGCTGCTTCTTGGCAGATATGAGTTGTATGATCGCTATTCCACTAACATGAAAATAATCATATAATCCATAGTATCCTGAGATGGGTGAGTGGGGTACCAGGCGGTGTCTCCACAGGACTGATATTCTTTGGAGGGTTTCTTGATGGTCTTCCAGTCTAAATGTCTCATATGTGAGCACCCCGGTGCCATCTGCCTCCATGTAATGGACTCCTATCTGACAATCCATTGGATGTTCCACAATGTAATGGGGCAGCACCTGAGTCTTTCCAATCTGAGTTGTTAGTAGAAATCTCAACTTCAATATGTCTCCTGTTCAGATTTCCAGGATGAATTTCAGAGTCTTGCCAATGATTCTGCTTGCGGCCTTTCAGTAGGACAGAGACCTGATGACACAATGGTTGTTGGTGCTGCTTATGATGGATGCTACGTAAGAGAAGAGGTAAGATTGACAACAATGACTTCAGATTTTGATGCTGTCCTTGTCTTCATCACAATCATGTATATGGAGTCTAATGGTCCTGAAAGGATCATGGAACATGGTGACTGTTCTGTAATGTATGGGTTGGGACTCCAGAGGGGACTGTTACTGGCAGTGTTCTAAAACATCTTTTCTTCTGATAGGATGGAGAGCACCTAATGGTCCTGCTTCTGGAAGCCATTGTGAATGGGACAGTTAAGCAACACAAGATGGAGAAGAAATGCCCAATACAGAATGGTAACGAGTGCTTTTACTTGTACATGGGGAAACCTAATGTCCTATAAACCATGAGCACTATGTAGCTTGTCACTTCCTGGGGTGGTCACTAGGACAGAAGCTGAGGGGAGGCACAAAACCTAGTAACTTATAATCCTTCTATTATAATCCAAGCGTTTTATTGGACTTTCCATGTACAGTATGTAGACTTACTACATGATAACTTTCTCTTGTTTAGAAGCTATGGATGCCCCAAGCCCTGACATCTGCTCTGCTGTCAGCCAAGAGGACAAACTGGCCTGTGCTGGAACACCTGTAACCAGAGACATCTGTGAGGCGTTGGGATGCTGCTACTCCCCAAATGATGCCGGAATGCCTTGTTTCTTTGGCAACATGTGTAAGTGGGATATTGCTTGGCCCAATAAAGGTGGGAGGGGGTCAGTATTGGCCTGTAGGGGAAATACCTTTTTGACAGACTCTGACCGGCAAGGTTGGCAGCCCCTCAGCGATGGCTACAGACATGCGCTCAACACTTGTATTTTATGATGGGTGACTCTCAGTCCAGTCTGGAATGCATTTGGCTGAACTGTATAATTGAATGGGGTTTGCAATGTGTTACCTCAATGATGATTTAAACCAAAATGGTCTTGGCTTTTCCTGGGTCTTTCAGCCCTGTTGGTGACTAAACCATTCACCTTTCCAAGCTCAATATACAGCCCCACCAGTTCTAAGCATGACTTGCTTTTAGGGTCTTCTGAATTGTATAATTTTGTGCTCTTCCCTGTAACCTAACATTACCATGCAGATGTGAGGTGACCTCATTCAAAAATGGACTAGTGTCCACAATAGTGACTAGATAAGACTACTTTCAGTCCTGATCTTCATAGTGACAAACCATCTTTGTTTCCTACAGTGACCACTCAGTGCACAGTTGATAACAGCATGGTGATTGCAGTGTCCAAAGATCTGACCAGGCCATCCCTGCTTCTGGACTCGGTCTCTGTGATTGGTGTGGACCCTACCTCTTGTCCTGGGCTGTCAGTAGCTAGAAGTAACTCCTTTGCAGCATTCAAATTCCCATTATCCTGTAGTAATGCAGATCAGGTGGGTATTCCTATACAGTCTAAGTTGGTGGGTTTGTCCGGCCCTCGCAGCGTTTGTAAAGACTAACAGTACTTGTTCCTTTTCATGCATATGACATTCAATGGTAAAACAAGGGACTGAGATCTTGGCTCAAACCCTTGACTTGAAGCATTAGCAGATCTAATTCAAAACCTACGCTTGTGGCTTCAATTCTAGTATAAGATGTAATAAGGGGGTTCGAATACACGTCAGTGTCCTTGCTATCTGTCCCATTGGGGAGATTTCTCCACTTGCTGTCTGGTAGTCACAAGAGGAAGTGAGTACATTCCTCCAATGAGGGAGTCTCTGGCGGAGACACTAGTTCTGGTGACCATTGGAAGATTTCCCATCTAATCTGTTCTGATAACTGGGTTTCAGTGAGTCACCAGGACAAATGGGAAGGTGACTCTCCCCAAGAGGGATGCAGATGGCAATAAAAACGTGATGTGTGTCCTACTCCTGGTCAGTTTGAATTCTAGTTGGGGCTTTCTCTTGGTAAAGCTCAATATGGGTTCTGTTTAATTGCACAAAATAGCTTAAAGGAGAACTATGAGGGGGGGGAGGGGCTTTTCACTCGCCTCATAGTTCTAGCCGACCTGTGACAAAGACCTGTCATAGGTCAGCTCAGTAGATCGGGAAGTGAGCGAACACATACCGGCGCTCACTCACTTCTCGATCCTGTCATGGCTCTCTGCCGTGACAGAGGGGCTGGATTCCCCGCTCCGATCCTCCAGCGCTGACTGGCAGAACGGACGCGGGAGGGGGCGCGTACAGCTGGCTCTGCCTCTAGATAGGCACAGCCAGCTGTCACTCACGCAGCTGGGCGGATCCAGACATAATTGTCGGGATCCGCTGCGGCGTCTCAGAGCTGTAGCTCGCGGTATACTGAGCTTAGGGTGACGGGAGGATGCTAGTTTGTACAACCGTTACCTGAAGGAGAAATATGGGGAAAGCCCTAACCCCATAGTTCTCCTTTTAAGATGGTGGTTTAAGTTTTAGCTTTTGAGACTGGTTTTGGGGTCATAAGGCTGCTTCTAAAATGTCATCCAGTAAAGTATAAAGTGATAATCGAATACTACCAACAATCCTCTAGAACCTTCTCGATACACTAAACAGTCCAAGTTTCTTGTGTACAGAACAAATGGCATCAAATGCTCCTTGGAAGCATTCCTTGTGAAGGGGCACAAACCAGGAATTGGGATCCTACTGATGGGTGGATGGGGTTTGTTGCTTCAAAGGAAACTGACTGCCTGGCTAGCTCTAATCTCTTCACTCTTCACTCTTCACTCTTCTACACCCCAGGTCCCTGATGGTCCAATGATCTATGAGAATACTATTGAAAGTCAAAGAAATATAGAGACATGGCGGGGTTCTTCTATCACTAGGGACAGTATAATGAGGTAAGAGATGAGCAAACCTGCTACAAGTCATGGGAAAGGAATGGTATCTAACCCTCTACTGTTTATCTAGGGTGACTGTGCGCTGCAGGTACACTCAGACCGGCATTGCACCGCTGGCTGCGACTGTGCATACCTTGCCACCACCTTCTCCTGTTAGTACATCTGGCCCCCTCGAGCTGGAGATGAGGATTGCACGAGGTAAGAACATTAGTTTGTAAGAAATAGTTGCACAGAATGCCAGAAGCTGGCCTACATGCTCCCACTGATGGAATCACGTCAGTTCATATTGGTGTCATGCAAAATTCACAATGTTGTAAAGGGCGCAATGCTACCATCTGTCACTGGGGTGCCAAGACTGCAGACTTGGCAGGACATCAAAGGGTGGCCCTTAAGTAACCAAGTCTGAATTTGTGACCTGTCACCAATATAAAGCAACAAATCTTCAGAGCAATCAGTGAAGCTGAATAACTTTGCCTAGAACTGAAGCTTCTGTTAGCTGGAGGCCGGAAGCCTTTCCTTGGTCTTCTCTAACCAGACGGCAACCAGCAAGCTCCCATTTCTTGGCTCTGTTTCTCTACCAGGAGAAGCAGCAACTTGTAATGTACAGGTCCCCAGACATGGCTTGCAAGGGGCTATGGACTTGTGTAGCCATGCTTGTTGGACTGGCACAGGTTTCCAGAATCGGAAGTAATGGGTATTGTCAGTCTTGGAAGATGAGACGGCAAGGGGAATGTGCTGCAGGGGCAAATCCCAAGGCTTTATTAAAGCTCTAGAATGCAGATTGGAAGTGTTGGGTCGTGTCTTGTTGTACACTTCCAAGTTGTGGCTTTCCATGTCGTGCAGTGGAATGAAAATGGCATAAGCTCAAAGCAGTGGGTATTCACCTGCCTTGGCTTGCAGGTTAGCTAGCCTGACATGTGTAACTTCTGCAGTTGGAGATTAATCTTAGACAAGACTTCTCTGGATCTATTAGACGTGTGGCCTCTGCAAAATCTTTTGGCTCTTCAATTTTCACTCCCACCTCGAGTGGTGGGGTTAGAGGTCATCTTTAATGCAGCCTATTCTACATCACTCAACTCGGATGTCCTTTTTGCCTCATTCACCTGCTTTGCATTTCTCTCTTGCTGCAGGAAATCTGCAGCTTGGGTCAAATATACATTCATGATGTGTGTTGGGGAAACGCTGCATTCAGAATCTCCTGGTCATATATTCACATGCAGATATACGTTTGTGCTGTAATTCTCAGTATGTCTGTGTGCAGGGTAGGTTTATACTAGGCCAACTTATCTCATGCCACCCCTCATGCCTCAACTCTGGTATAAACTTATACCAGAGTAATCCGGTTGCATATGTTCTATGTAATGCAGATCTTGGCTATGGAGCTTACTATGCTGAAGACGAGTATCCTCTGCTCAGAGTGCTCAGGGAACCGGTCTACCTGGAGGTCCGCATCATCCGTAGAACAGACCCAAACCTGGTCCTAGTCTTAAATGACTGCTGGGCCACCAACTCTGCTGATCCTACACTCCTTCCTCAATGGCCCATCTTGTATGACAGGTGACTGATCTGTAGCTAGTAATCTAGTATACCTTTGGTGTAGATCACAACTCTATAATGTCTCTTGCTGGTTTCAGTTGCCCTTTTTCTGGAGACAATTATGTGAGCAGCCTGATTCCTGTTGGAGCTCCTTCACCGGCTATACCTCTACCAAACTACTACAAGCGCTTCCTTGTCAACACCTTCACATTTGTAGACGCCAACACCCAGCTTGCCCTTGGAGGCCTGGTAAACCTAATACAACCTCTCATGCTTTTTATGCCGGTAGTATGCTGTATTGTAACTGTATACACTTGTCTGCAGGTCTACTTTCACTGCAGTGCTTCCGTCTGTGTGCCATCTAACATGGACAGCTGTGTGGTCTCTTGTGGTGGAAGGAGAAGTGAGTATTATAAGGTCTCAGACTATGACTGGTGGTAAGACTTTTGGGTTTTCACACCTTTCCCTTACATAAGGGACCATTGTTGGCTTGATTTGGGGAAATTAATATCTAAAAACATTCTTAATTTTAGGGAGAATGGCTGAAGAGCAGGAGCTGCTGTCTCTGAAGAACACGGTGACATCTGAAGGACCTGTTGCCTTTGTTTCTGTGGATGATGAAGAAATGCTAAAACTGGAAGGTAATGTCTTCATGATGTTGGATTTGTTGGGTCTCCAGTTGTGATTCCAGACTTGTAACATTTCTCCTTCTTAGGTGCTGATCCCTCGCAGTACTCCACTCTGGACCTGGCTAGAGCACTAGCGACTGCTGGAGTTATTGGCTTGGTGGCTGTCACTGTTGTAGGCCTGTGGCTACATCGCAGGAGACAAACTTCTAACATAAAAGTTACAAATGCTTAAATAAGACTCTTAAATAAAAACATTTTTAAAAATTTGTGTTTTGGTGGTTTTATTTTTAATATAATTTTTGTGCCTCAACTGGATAGCTAAAGATGCCAGAAAATGTCATCTGTTCTGCAACATATGATGGGGGTGGGGTCAAACTTGGTTGCTATAGGCAGCTGTTAACCTTCACATACAAAAACAGGGATCAGGCTGCCTTCAAAGGGAAGACAGTTTAGGGGGATAAATAAAGATCGGGACAGACCAAATTGGAAAATCGTACAAAAACTTTATTAGTACATATCAAAGCACCGCCACCCACCTAACAGCAGCATTAAAATCACAAATTAACTGACTGTAAATCCATTTGGTTCTGGATGGTAGATTATAGACACTTTTCTATTATAACGGGCGGGTCCCTCCTACCATTCCTACAGGGTCTGGTATGAATTGGGATAAGC
>NW_017310009.1:23932-35145 GCF_000935625.1 Nanorana parkeri
CCCTCACGCTTTTTATTTTCCATCTTCTGCAGACTGTAAAAATCTTTGTTTTACCAAATGTCATTTTTGCTGCAACAAAATTTGGCCACAAACAAATTTCTGCCGGACAACCACTAACGAATTTTCAGGAAATTGGGAATTCGGATTCGTTTGCATTTGTCTTAGCTGTAATTCGGATGCATCCAAATCTCCGAATTTGCAAAAATTAGTCTGGAACGAACCGAATGTCTAATAACATAACTAAAAAAAAAACACACACAGGTGCTTGTTGCCGTCTGTGTGATAGCAATAAACTTAAAAAAAAAAAAAATTATTAATAAATAATAATCCGCAGAGCCCAACCTGAGACCCCACCAGGCCACCTGAGACCCCACCAGGCCACCTGAGACCCTCGCACAGATCAGCCCACCACCCTGAAGCAGCAGAGTATGTAGCTTAATGTTCTGTGTTGCTATATAATGTATTGCTGGGATTTGTAGTCCTCTATAGCTGGTGGTATTCTGCATTGCTGTAAAATGTATTGCTATGTGTGGGGTCTCCATGGTGGATCAGTGGCTTTAGACCCACTTATGTGCTCCCTTCTTTCGGCAGCACCCCTCCTGAACCACCATGGCATGTAGGCTTGAAATCACTAGTCTCCCCTACATGACAGATTAGAAGGGGGACTGCCAGGGAAATTGAAGCAAGCCCAGAATTGGCTCCTAAAATAACAAAGCAGCACTGGAGAATGAGGGGATGTGAAGGTGGATCAGGAGGGGAGAACATAGGCAAGGGAACAGACGGTCTAGAGGATTGAACTATGGATTGATTTGTGGGGGGGGGAGGGGTGCTAATGAAAGACTCGCCCCCGGGCGCCTCATTTTTTTACGCAAATAGAGCTTTCTTTTGGTGATATTTGATGGCCACTGGGTTTATAAAATGTATTTTATTTTTTATATAAATGAAAATGATAAATTGTGTGAAAAATGATAATTTCTACTTTTTGTTATACAAAATATAAAATGTATTCCTAAGGTCAGGCCAAAATGTATTCTGAATGTTT
Source organism: Nanorana parkeri (assembly GCF_000935625.1). NCBI lineage: Eukaryota > Metazoa > Chordata > Amphibia > Anura > Dicroglossidae > Nanorana > Nanorana parkeri. The sequence continues at coordinate 24,975 of NW_017310009.1, forward strand.
TTGGTAAAAATATCCCAGTAGTGAATACTGAGCGGTTTGTGTGAATTGGTACCAATAAGTCTTTGTAAAACTTGGTTTATATCCATATGGTGTCAGACAACCAGATCGGTATTGCTCGGGGTAACGGATTGGTGTAGGAAGGATATGGCCGGTATATATTGTCACCTCGGTGTGTCTGCGAGAAAGTCTTATCTTAGGAGGCTGAACCCTGCCCCCCGCCTCCCAGGACAACAAATTACCCTGGTGGTTGGCCACCCTAAAGTCACCACCAGGTGTTCTATGCACCTGGAGGAGGTATTAAAGGCTTCTTTTCCTCTTAGGATTTGTAAGTTTACAGAACGGGAACCAAGTCCTCCTTCCAGGGAAGCGGCGCCCCCACCTGTGAGACATCATCCAGCTTTTTCAGCCCTATGGACTATAGAAATCCCGGATCGGTGTATTCAGTTGGTGGTGTCACAGGGTTACAGACGGGAGTTTCTTTCCCTCTGCCCGGATCACGCACTCCAATCTTCTTGCGTTCCTTCTCAGGGCGGAAGCTTTGCCGAAGACCTTGCTGCAGCTCTGACCCTCATTATGCCCGTTCCCCCACTGGAAAGGTTCCCGGGATTCTATTTCAACCTGGTTATGATTCCCAAACCCAACAGAGATTCCTCCTATTCTGGACCTGAAAGTGTTAAATTCACAAAGCTTTGCAAGTTCTGCACAGAATCAGCTCGCTCGGTCCTCCCTATACTAGATCAGCAGCTCATAGGTCAGCAATAGGTCAGCGGCTCTGCTGCCATCAAAAAAAAGAAGAAAAAAACCCTCTTCCGGGCCACCATGGAGAGAAACACTGTTTTTTCTTTATTCTGACACGGTCAATCAGTAGTGGTGGACCTGATGGAGAACAGCAGCAGAGGGCGGGTGCAATGCTATTTTGCTATTGCAAATTGAAATAGCCAATAGTAATCCAGCACATTATTAATCTGAGTTGCCCCACTCAAGCGGCGGCCATATTGAGTGGGGCACGTGAGATTAATAACGTGCTGGATGGGTGTGATCCGAGTTCATTGTATGACTTCATTGCTGTGCTGTATGTGTATAGGTCATTGCTGTGCTGTATGTGTATAGGTCATTGCTGTGCTGTATGTGTATAGGTCATTGCTGTGCTGTATGTGTATAGGGTAATGCCTTGGCTGGCGCTCGTGCAGAACAACTTTCTTGGGCAAACCTCTTAGGCTGGGTTCACACTTCAGCGTATTGGAAACTCGTATTTATAACAGCGTGGTGATTTGCGGTAAAAGAAACGCGCGGCAAACGCGAGTTTCCGAGCGGGTATCCGGCAGTATCCTGATGGATACAGCGGAAACATTGTGTGCCCCTGCCTGGCATTGTGTGGCCCAGCCTGGCATTGTGTGGCCCAGACTGGCATTGTGTGGCCCAGCCTGGCATTGTGTGGCCCAGCCTGGCATTGTGTGGCCCAGCCTGACATTGTGTGCCTCAGCCTGACATTGTGTGCCCCAGCCCTACATTGTGTGCATGTGTGCCCCAGTCTGGCAGTGTGTGCCCCAGCCTGACATTGTGTGCCCCAGCCTGACATTGTCTAACATATAGTGGCCCTTCCCCCTATTTTATCCCCGTCCTGCTCAGCGATGGAAAAGCTGACTAGATCTCAAGCTTGGAGGAGGCCACATGTGGACCCAGGAGGGGTCTGGAACTGACGGGAAGAGAACCAGAGAAGCCCTATGACTGCTGGAGGTGCCTGGTCAACTTTCTTGATTACATGTCCCTTCACTGGCTAAGGATCTGCCCCTGAGAGTGAAATGTCAGCTCCTCCCTGCCTTTGGGGGTCCACCTCAGGCCTCTAGGGGTCAGGGGGGCACTACAATATATTTTGACACTTATTTAATAGGGAAGCATCAAAAGCCATGGCCATGTGCAAACAGCAGTGATGCATGGTGGGTGGCAGAGATTGGTTAGGTGCTAGTAAACAATCTACTGATACCTACGTGACCTCTCGAGATCTGTCCAGTCTTCTGCAATGGGCAAACATGAGACAATCACAGGTTACTAGTTCAGTCTTAATGTGGGACGAAGTCACCTCCTGACAGTGACAGACCATCTCTTGAACCCGGTGTACTCTCCTGTCTTCATATGAATTCCACATTGTCTTACGGGTGTAACTATCACAATCATGATTTTATTAATGAACCACTGGACAAGTCTCATGGATGGTGACTGTCACAAGCTCTGGGCTGAGATTACTCATCTTCCTCAGTATCAGAGCCATGCATTGGAGTGACGGGTGTTACCATAAGGGATGCACCGATATCAGTGTTAGGAGTACGCATGAAAATGCCCCGACGCTAAGTGCCGATAACGGTTCTCTACATTCTGAAGCGGCTACCTGAGGTCCTGTGCCTGCTGGGGACCCCTGCAGCCTTCCTGTAAACCACGTGGCACATGTTTACAGCTTTAGCCGCACGTCTCCTCCTTCCTGGAGAATCCTGCCGCCCATGAGACCCCGCACAGCCCTCCTGAGACCCCGCACAGCCCTCCTGAGACCCCGCACAGCCCGCCTGAGATTCTCCACTGGAGACATCAGGCCGGACTCCGCAGAGCAGCACAGAGCTTCATATCATTCTTCATTGCTGTATAATGCATTGCTGGGATTTGTAGTCCCTCTACAGCTTGGCGTCAGCAGCCGAACGGCATTGCAACAACGCCAACGACCAAGAGAAGGTCACGTGACTCTATTTCCAGTGAGATACGGGGCAAGGCTGAGCAGGCTGGGAGCCCATTTACACTGTGGGGTTTTATTGCACACATTACATGATGCTGAACGCACGTGTCCAGGTTCCCTATAATAACAATAGGACCTGTTCTCATCTCAGCACTCACTATGACGCAGTGTGCGTTCTTTCTCTGCATTTTAGTGCATCGGGAGGCCGATAGAAGTCAATGACAAAGCAAAATCCATATTCAGCGCGTCAATACAACGTTCACTGTGATGGGTTGGAAGCCGTGGTCAATGGCTGATGATTCCATCCACTCCAAACCCTAAATTCATAACACATCAATGCATATTAATAATGCATGTCACCACACAAAGGAAACGCATGTAGACGCATGACAGCACATCTACCTAATGCTACAAACAAATAACGCACTTTGACGCACATGCATACATCTAAATGGGCAATAAATCTTGGTGGGATGGTAGGAGAGGTCCTTGCACTGTGATGGAGCGTCGTCTGACCCCATTTGGCCCTGATAGCATTCCCAGAGATCTCACCAAAACAGTGGTGACACCACAGCAGTAGGTGGTGCAGTATGGTAGCCGGGGGTAAGGGAAGTCCATCTGTACTCATTTTGTAAAGGCATAGTCCACCTTTTAGGTAATAAATGCACCAATGGTGGTAAAATAAATAAATGTGCATTCATTAAATGTACGCATTCAGCCTGCAGAGCATTGCAACTGCGATCAGTGCGTTACAAGTGCAATGCTCCGGCTCCTGTAATATGAACCCCCAGCCCCCAGTCCTTATGGAGGTCCTTATGGTGGTAGGGACCTTCTATTATGGGATGGAGGAGGTAATTGATGAACTACAATAGCGATGCCATCACCCCCCTGACGCCGGCGCTCTCTGCTGAGTCCCTCTGCTGCGGTGACAAATGGGGATCCATTGATGACAGTTGCAATGCTTCACAGACTCCAATGCCAAAATATAATCATTCATTGCACATTGTTACTTCTATGGATGTGTGCGCGTTTATTATTTCCTGTAAAAGGTGGACTTCCCCTTTAATCTTCCCAGAGCAGACTCCATGCACCTTGATTGGTTAGATGAGGCCCACAGATGTCAGTCGTTTCTGGCCCCCTTTGCAGCCCTAATCGTATTGAGATCACCTGCCAGCATATCAGTCTTTGTCCAATCAGCCTGAAGCCCCGCCCCCTCTCCAGCATATAAATCTCTGGTCAGGGCTGGAGGTCAGTATTGGAAATGGTCTTCAGGATGTTGTATTCTAGGGCAGGATTGGGGTTGGTGCTTCTGTTTTGGAGCTGTGGTCTGTCATGGATGCTGTGTGATGCTGAAGGGCATTGGGATGGTTCCTCACATCTCCATTGTGCTCTGAACAACATGGAGCTGACCTTTCCTATGTCCGTTGAAGGTGTTTCTTATTCACTGACTGTGCTGGGTGAGTCATTATTAATGTTTCCTTTACTATTTGTGGGTGAAGAGGTGAAACCTGCCTGGACTAGAGAGCTTGGGCAGGGCATGGTGCATGGGTGTGTGGGCGTGGCTTCTGCCAGGGCATGGTGGATGGGAGATCTTATGAAGCTTCAGAGTATTAAATCTGCCCCTGGAAGCACAAACTAAGACTTCTCTAAATACAAGAACCCTGAGTGTAACAAAACAGTGCATAGCATTTAAAATCCATACAGGTTCTGTCCATGAGAATGAGGCCTTAGGCTTGGGTCACACTATTGAGGTGTGTGCATGTTGCTGCAATCCATGTTGACTGGCCCCTTGATGGTCGCATGCTGCCAGAAATGGATCTTTTTGGAACCCTGTTCACATTGATTACTGTGCGAGAGGGCACTTAAGAGGTCTCTGTGGCTTAAAGCTTATGGAAGGTGTTTGGGGGAGTAGAACAGCCTACCACAGAGGGCATTTAGGATTTGAGAATGAAAGCTTGAAGCTGATTCCCATGCAGAACTGCTCCCGTTGCCTCAGCGCTGGCTTACTCTTAAAATGGTGAAATGCAGCAAATGGAACACTATTTGGTCTGGTTGCCTCTTTGTATGTGGTCACTACACTTGCCATGTGGAGGCTACTATGTGCATGGAAAGAGTTGCCAGGGTATGCTGATCCTCTGGCTTTATCTCTTTCCTGTCATGGGATGTATGGAGATCAGTAAAGTACAAACTCCTTATTTCCAATGTGTTAGTGGCTCAATGTTGAAGCCGGGGGGTTGGCATGCTAAGCCAGGCAACTAACCTTTGCAGCATTAGGAGTTGGGAAAGGGTATTTTGAAACCGATGTGGTGTATAGTCTTTCAACTGGCTTACTGACAATTGGTTCCTCATGGCCCCTCAGCTCCCCAGTGTAGTGATGTCAAAGTTGTTGCTCAGCCTGAGGAAGGGGACCCTGTGTGGCCTCAAAAGGTCTCTTTTAGTGACAGGGTTTTTCAACAAATGAACACTTGGTGATTTCAAAAGGATTTGAGTGATGGTGACATCTACATAGTTGTTGCTACTGGCAGTGCCATCAAGCACCCCCCACCCACTACTTGGGATACCTGGTAAGGAGTGTGGCTAAGCATCCACATACTGGCCATGTACTTGAGCTGCTTCTTGGCAGATATGAGTTGTATGATCGCTACTCCACTAACATGACATGAATCATATAATCCATAGTATCCTGAGATGGGTGAGTGGGGTACCAGGCGTTGTCTCCACAGGACTGATATTCTTTGGAGGGTTTCTTGCTGGTCTACCAGTATAAATGTCTCATGTGAGCGCCCCGGTGTCATCTGCCTCCATGTAATGGACTCCTATCTGACACTGCATTGCATGTTCCACAATGTAATGGGGCAGCACCTGAGTCTTTCCAATCTGAGTTGTTGGTAGAAATCTCAACTTCAATATGTCTCCTGTTCAGATTTCCAGGATGAATTTCAGAGTCTTGCCAATGATTCTGCTTGCGGCCTTTCAGTAGGACTGAGACCTGATGACACAATGGTAGTTGGTGTTGCTTATGATGGATGCTACGTAAGAGAAGAGGTAAGACTGGCAACAATGACTTCAGATTTTGATGCTGTCCTTGTCTTAATTACAATCATGTATATGGAGTCTAATGGTCCTGAAAGGATCATGAAACATGGTGACTGTGTTCTGTGCCATCTACTAGTAACTCATTGTTTATGTGTAGCCCAAACTTCAGTTTTGGAGAGGACTAAAATGCCTGTAAGTGTATTGCAGTCAGGGGCCACTCTTACAATTCACGCTATTGCATTGTCCTGGTGACACATCAATGGGGAAGACAATCTCTTACAATCTCATATTTAGAGGTGACGAGGAAACAAACTCTTATTCTGGTGACCACTTCCTAGAGTCTTCCTCCCTCTTGTCTATAGGGCAGGAACTGTTGGGAGATCCTGGCTCTACACACTACTATGAAGGTGCCTGTGCTGGCTATGACGAATATTGAGTCTTTGGGAGTGTTTGTTGGTCTTTAGGTATAGACCAGCAGGTTTTGGGAGAATGGGTTGAGGCTCCAGAGGCGATTTTTACTGGCAGTGTTCTAAAACCACTTTTCTTCTGATAGAATGGACAGCACCTAATGGTCCTGCTTCTGAAAGTCATTGTGAATGGGACAGTTGAGCAATACAAGATGGAGAAGAAATGCCCAATACAGAACGGTAACAAGTGATTGTTCTTGTAAATGGGGAAACCTAATGTCCTATAAACCATGAGCACTATGTAGCTTGTCACTTCCTGGGGTGGTCACTAGGACCAAGTGTTTTATTGGACTTTCCATGTACAGTATGTAGATTTACTACATGATAACTTTCTCTTGTTTAGAAGCTATGGATGCCCCAAGCCCCGACATCTGCTCTGCTGTCAGCCAAGAGGACAAACTGGCCTGTGCTGGAACACCTGTAACCAGAGACATCTGTGAGGCGTTGGGATGCTGCTACTCCCCAAATGATGGCAGAATGCCTTGTTTCTTTGGCAACATGTGTAAGTGGGATATTGCTTGGCCCAATAAAGGTGGGAGGGGGTCGGTATCGGCCTGTAGGGAAAGAACCTTTTGACACTCTGGCAGGCAAGGTTGGCAGAGCCTCGGCAATGGCTACAGACATGCACTTAACACTTGCATTTTATGATGGGTGACTCTCAGTCCAGTCTGGAATGCATTTGGCTGAACTATATAATTGAACGGGGTTTACATAGTTACATAGTATTTGAGGTTGAATAAAGACAAGTTGCCTGTGTGCAAAGCAGCCACAGGTTTGCTTCATAGTGGTTCATAGGGTTTGCAATGGGTTACATCAATGGTGGTTTAAACCAAAATGGTCTTTGCTTTTCCTGGGTCTTTCAGCCCTGTTGGTAACTAAACCATTCACCTTTCCAGGCTCAATGTACAGCCCCACCAGTTCTAAGCATGACTTGCTTATGGGGTCTTCTGAATTGTATAATTTTGTGCTCTTCCATGTAACCTAACATTACCATGCAGATGTGAGGTGACCTCATTCAGAAATGTGCTAGTGTCCACAATAGTGACTAGATAAGACTACTTTCAGACCTGATCTTCATAGTGACAAACCATCTTTGTTTCCTACAGTGACCACTCAGTGCACAGTTGATAACAGCATGGTGATTGCAGTGTCCAAAGATCTGACCAGGCCATCCCTGCTTCTGGACTCGGTCTCTGTGATTGGTGTGGACCCGACCTCTTGTCCTGGGCTGTCAGTAGCTAGAAGTAACTCCTTTGCAGCATTCAAATTCCCATTATCCTGTAGTAATGCAGATCAGGTGGGTATTCCTATACAGTCTGAGTTGGTGGGTTTGTCCGGCCCTCACAGCGTTTGTAAAGACTAACAGTACTTGTTCCTTTTTCATGCATATGACATTCAATGGTAAAACAAGGGACTGAGATCTTGGCTCAAACCCTTGACTTGAAGCATTAGCAGATCTAATTCAAAACCTACGCTTGTGGCTTCAATTCTAGTATAAGATGTAATAAGGGGGTTCTAATACACGTCAGTGTCTTTGCTATCTGTCCCATTGGGAATTTTTTTTCCACTTGCTGTCTGGTAGTCACAAGAGGAAGTGAGAGTAAATTCCTCCAATGAGGGAGTCTCTGGTGGAGACACTAGGTCTGGTGACCATTGGAAGATTTCCCATCTAATCTGTTCTGATAACTGGGTTTCAGTGAGTCACCAGGACAAATGGGAAGGTGACTCTCCCCAAGAGGGATGCAGATGGCAATAACTTGATGGGTGTCCTACTCCTGGTCAGTTTGAATTCTAGTTAGGGATGTCTCTTGGTAAAACTCAATATGGGTTCAGTTTAATTGCCCAAAATGTTTTAAGATGGTGGCTCAAGTTTTTAACTTCTGAGACTGGTTCTGGTAAAATGTCATCCAGTAAAGTATAAACTGATAATCAAATACTACCCACAATCCTCTAGAACAGGGGTCTTGAACCACCAGCCCTCCAGCTGTGGTGGAACTACAAATCCCATGAGGCATTGCAAGATTCTCACAGCCACAGAAATGACTCGCGAAGAGATGCATTATGGGATTTGTAGTTTCACAACAGCTGGAGGTCGGAGTTTTGAGACCCCTGCTCTAGAACCTGCTCGATACACTAAACAGTCCAAGTTTCTTGTGTACAGAACAAATGGCATCAAATGCACCTTGGAAGCGTTCCTTGTGAAGGGGCACAAACCAGGAATTAGGATCCTACTGATGGTGGATGGGGTGTGTTGCTTCAAAGGGAAACTGCCTGGCTAGCTCTAATCTCTTCACTCTTCACTCTTCTACACCCCAGGTCCCTGATGGTCCAATGATCTATGAGAATACTATTGAAAAGGACATGTTGCCTCTGCAAAATCTTTTGGCTCTTCAGTTTTAACTCCCACCTCGAGTGGTGGGGTTAGAGGTCATCTTTAATGCAGCCTATTCTACATCATTCATTTTGGTGTTATATTTTATTATATATAATGGCTGTAAAATATAATTTTTGTGGCTTAACTGAATAGCTAAAGATGCCGGAAAATGTCATCTGTTCTGCAACATGGTGGGGGTGGGGTCAAACTTGGTTGCTATTGGCAGCTTTTTAACCTTCACATACAAAAACAGGGATCAGGCTGCCTTCAAAGGGAAGACGTTTAGGGGGATAAATAAAGATCGGCACAGACCAAATTGGAAAATCGTACAAAAACTTTATACATATCAAAGCACCGCCACCCACCCACCAGCAATAAAATCACAAATGAACTGACTGTAAATTCATTTGGTTCTGGATGGTAGATTATAGACACTTTATTTCGGCACCTTTTTTATATCAAGACCGTTTGCAATAGTACATACTCCAGGTGGATAAGCATTAATCCCAGGCTTGTCATGTATCACATTCATTTGTGGACTGACGTAGTTTGCAGCTCGCCACTTTGCTTGCTTTAGACATGTCTGTATTCAGTATGGAGTGTTACATAGCTCTTGGGGATAGTCTGTATTCCCACTGAGGTGAGGTTTTGATAGTTTGTAGACAGTAAATTGTCAGAACGTTTCCAGACTATCGATTGGCTCCTTCCCTGTCAAAATAAATTTAAAATTCCTACCAGACCTTAGTGTCTGGTATGGATTTTGGGGGATCCCCCAGGCACTTTTTTCTTATAACTGGGGGGTCCTGCCTAACATTCCTACCAGACCTTTAGGTCTGGTATGAATTGGGGGGGGAACCTCACGCTTTAAAAAAAAAAAATTATTAATAATCTGCAGAGCCCAACCTGAGACCCCCACAGCCTACGTGAGACCCCGCACAGGCCATCTGAGACCCCCGAACAGCTGAAACTTTTAGGTCCACCTCAGACCCCCACAGCCCATCTGAGAGCCTGCAGAGCCCACCTGAGATGCTCACACAAGCCACCTAAGGCTCTGCACAGCCCACCTTAGACTTACAGCATTCCTGGGACCCTGGAGACATCAGCTCACCACCCGGAAGCAACACAGAGTATGTAGCTTCATATTATTCTGTGTTGCTGTATAATGTATTGCTGGGATTTGTAGTCCTCTAGCTGGTTTCTGCATTGCTGTATAATGTATTGCTATGTAGGGGGCCTCCATGGTGGATCAGTGGCTTTAGACCCACTTCTGTTCTCCCTTTCGGCAGCACCCCTCCTGAACCACCATTGCATGTAGGCTTGACATCACTCAAGTCTCCCCTACATGACGGATTAGAAGGGGGACCGCCGGGGAAATTGAAGCAAGCCCAGAAGTGGCTCCTAAAATAACAAAGCAGCACTGGAGAATGAGGGGATGTGAAGGTGGATCAGGAGGGGAACTTGTAAGTTTACAGAACCGGAACCAAGTCCTCCCTTCCAGGGAAGCGGCGCCCCCACCTGTGACACATCATCTGGCTTTTTCAGCCCTATGGACTATAGAAATCCCGGATCGGT
>NW_017310009.1:35789-45614 GCF_000935625.1 Nanorana parkeri
CTCCCTCCACCCAGATCTCTACTCACCTCTTCGTAGAATGTGAGTAGGTTGGTCTGGCCGGAACGGTCCTTCTTAAATCCGTGCTGGTTATCAGTTAGTACGCAATGATCCCGAACATACTCTACTAAGTGGTCCTTTATCATTCCCTCTAACAGTCTCCATACTATGGATGTTAGACTGACTGCTCTGTAGTTCCCAGGTTGGCATCTTGCCCCCTTTTATGAATATCGGTATTACCGTAGCCCTCCGCCAATCACTTGGTACTCCACCAGTCATTATGGAGTCCTTGAAGATGAGGAATAATGGTCTGGCTATAACCGGTCTGAGTTCTCTAAGTACCCCGGGGTGCAGGTTATCCGGTCCTAATGCTTTATTTGCATTACGTTTATCAAGTCTATGCTAAACCTCGGCTACTGCCGCCCCCTGCGGTATATCACGCCCCCTGCGGTACATCACGCCCCCTGCGGTACATCACACCCCCTGCGGTACATCACACCCCCTGCGGTACATTAAGTTGCAGACATTACCCATCAGGGAGGCGCCAGAAGATACGCAGCCAGAAAGGAGGCGGAGTTTCATGTGCCAAGTCTATCCATGGTACACTTTCCAGGGGGAGGACAATTGTCAGGATCACTTTCTCAGTGGGCAGCGGCTAGCAGAGGCGAGTTCACAGCCCACAGGTCATAGGTCAGCAATACTAGATCAGCAGTTCATAGGTCAGCAATACTAGATCAGCAGGTCATAGGTCAGCAATACTAGATCAGCAGGTCATAGGTCAGCAATACTAGATCAGCAGGTCATAGGTCAGCAATACTAGATCAGCAGCTCATAGGTCAGCAATACTAGATCAGCAGCTCATAGGTCAGCAATACTAGATCAGCAGGTCATAGGTCAGCGGCTCTGCTGCCATCAAAAAAAAGAAGAAAAAAAAAATCTTCCGGGAGTCTCCCGGCCACCATGGAGGGAAACACTGCTTTTTCTTTATTCTGACACGGTCAATCAGTAGTGGTGGACCTGATGGAGAACAGCGGCAGAGGGCGGGTGCAATGCTAGTTTGCTATTGCAAATTGAAATAGCCAATAGTAATCCAGCACATTATTAATCTGAGTTGCTCCACTCAAGCGGCGGCCATATTGAGTGGGGCACGTGAGATTAATAACGTGCTGGATGGGTGTGATCCGAGTTCATTGCATTACTTAATTGCTGTGCTGTATGTGTATTGCTGTGCTGTATGTGTATAGGTCATTGCTGTGCTGTATGTGTATAGGTCATTGCTGTGCTGTATGTGTATAGGTCATTGCTGTGCTGTATGTGTATAGGTCATTGCTGTGCTGTATGTGTATAGGTCATTGCTGTGCTGTATGTGTATAGGGTAATGCCTTGGCTGGCGCTCGTGCAGAACAACTTTCTTGGGCAAACCTCTTAGGCTGGGTTCACACTTAAGCGTATTGGAAACTCGCGTTTCTAACAGCGTGGTGATTTGCGATAAAAGAAACGCGCGGCAAACGCGAGTTTCCGAGCGGGTATCCGGCTGTATCCTGATGGATACAGCGGGATACGCGCGTTAATACGCCCCAAAGAAGCTCATGTACTTCTTTGGGCCGATGGCGTTTTACTATGCGATCGAACGTGCGGTAAAACGCTCAGGTGTGAACGGAGTGTTAGGCCCAATTCACACCTAGGCGTATTGAATATGTGCGTTTTTACCGCGATTCACTGTTAAAAAACCCCTGCGGTACATCACGCCCCCTGCGGTACATTACGCCCCCTGCGGTATATCACGCCCCCTGCGGTATATCACGCCCTCTGAGGTACATTACGCCCCCTGCAGTATATCACGCCCTCTGCGGTATATCACGCCCTCTGAGGTACATTACGCCCCCTGCGGTATATCACGCCCTCTGCGGTACATTACGCCCCTTGCGGTATATCACGCCCCCTGCTGTGCATCACGCCCTCTGCGGTATATCAAGCACTGAGCTACTCACCTTCTTATCTCCATTACACCCGTCTCTCTCCTGAGTGTATACTGAGGAGGAAAAAGACTCAGCACCTCGGCCCTCTCCCTGTCCTCTGTGACTAATCTCCTTTCTCGTCCTTTATTGGGCCTATCTGCTCCTTTCTCACCTTTTTACTGTTTATATATTGGTAGAATTTTCTTTCTTTTCTTTCTTCCTGTTGTCACAATTAGAGTTGTCACCTTTTCTTCAAGCCAAACCCGAACACTCTAGCAACGCGCTGACATTTTTTTGGGAAAATTAGTTGTGGCCCATTCATATGTAAATATCACAGTTAAGACTTTTTTTGTTGGGGGGGCGCCAGTTGCCCCTATCTTAATTTTGGTTGCCCCCGTCTGCCTGACATCTGATGTCCGTGTTTCTGCTGCCATGAAACCCGGACACAGCATTCAAAACCCGGACTGTCCGGGTGAATTCTGGACAGGTGACATCCCTGGTCACAATACATGCTGACATTAGATCGGTTTCCCGTCCCGCTGATTGGACGGGGTAATCGTCATGTCAAATTGGGCGTGTCCTCCAGAGGGTACTTGGAGATTGGCCGTGTTGCATAGTGGGCTGCTCCGTTAGGCTGGGGGCGGGGAGCTTTTGTGGACGTCTAGGGCGGCCCGCTAGACACATCCCAAGCTGTTGAATTAAGTGCTGATGATGACCTGGAGGCTTCATTGATTGGCTGGTGGCTCTTACTTAGTGTATCGAGTGGGGGGAGGAGGCAAGATTCTGATGAAGGGGGCGTGACCCCTGGAAACGCGTCATCACAGGCATCCCTTGCTGGCACACAGGAACGTCTGTGCAGCTGTCGCTTGCTTTCATCCCGGTTTGATGTTAGAGTTCCTTGGCCACAACATACAGGGGGACAGGTACTCTTATATACTAGACCACACACAGACTCGCATACTAGACCACACACGGACTCGCATACTAGACCACACACGGACTCGCATACTAGACCACACACGGACTCGCATAGTAGACCACACACGGACTCGCATAGTAGACCACACACGGACTCGCATAGTAGACCACACACGGACTCGCATAGTAGACCACACACGGACTCGCATAGTAGACCACACACGGACTCGCATAGTAGACCACACCCGGACTCGCATACTAGACCACACACGGACTCGCATAGTAGACCACACACGGACTCGCACACACACGGACTCGCATAGTAGACCACACACGGACTCGCATAGTAGACCACACACGGACTCGCACACACACACGCAATGGGTTGGACTCGATGGGCTCGTGTCTTTATTGGGATACTATGTAACTATGTTGGGATGACATCAGCCGTACGAGCCGGAAGTGAATAGCAGAGCAGCGTTCAGCTCACTTCCCTTCCATAGTGAATGAGCCCCAATTGCTGTATAATGTATTGCTGGGATTTGTAGTCCTCTATAGCTGGTGGTATTATTCTGCATTGCTGTATAATGTATTGCTGGGATTTGTAGTCCCTCTACAGCTTGGAGTCTGTGGCAGAACTACCAGGCATAATTAGCATAATTCATGAGATACCTCCCAGTGCCATCCCACACGGGGCCCACACACAAATACAAATCATCCAATAATATTTGACTATCACAAATTTTAAATGGTTAACTCTCTAAAACCGCAGCGTCAGCATCTCTCCCGTGTTAGTTACACTGTAACAGCTCTGAAAGATTGGCAGTATTTGTCTTCTAATCAGCTACCACAGACCTCGGACTTCTGTATAACAAGATGGAGTCTCCAATATCAAAATGGATTCTTTAGTTTAACCAACTTTTCCACCACAAGACAAAGCAATCATTCCGCCACTTTATAGATCGCTGGCTCGGCCTCATCTGGGGTACGCGGTCCAGTTTTGGTCACCGATACTCAGAAAGGACATCCTGGATCTGGAGAGAGTCCAGAGAAGGGCAACCAAACTAATTAAGGGGCTGGAGGACCTACGCTATGAGACCAGGAAGGGGAGGAGCTGAAGGACCAAAGCTATGAGACGAGGTTACTAGATATAAACTTGTTCACGCTGGAAGTGAGGAGATTAAGGAGGGGACATGACTTAGATGTACAAAATGCTTGGCGGTGATGGCAACATCAGGAATAAACTTTATACCGTAAACTCCATAACAAGGACTAGAGGTCACCACCTAAAACTGGTGGAGGAAAGATTTAACCACAAGGGGCGGAGGGATTCTTTTCAGTTACAGCGATTAAAGTCTGGAACTCTCTGACAAGCAGTTGTATCAGCCGAGAGTATTGAATCATTTAGATTCCTTCCTCAGAGACCGGAACATACAGGGGGACAGGTACTCTTATATACTAGACCACACACGGACTCACACACATGTACAATCACACACAGACACACAATGGGTTGAACTTGATGGCATTGTGTCTTTATACAGATACTATGTCACTATGTTGGGCTGAAATCGGCTGTATGTGAATAGCAGAGCAGACGGACATTGAGTGTAAGTCTAGAAGGAGGACTGTGATGGATCCTCTCTCCTCCCGGTGGGACATTATTATCCTTCTACCCAACAATCATCATGTATATAATACGCTGAGTCTTAGGTTGAGGGTTAGACTTCTTCCTCTCGTCATATAGAAAGAGGAAGTTTGCCGCACGCAGCGATGTGGTGTCACAAGAATCCCCCTCCCCCGTCTTCCTGTGTGATTTCCTGTCTCAGGACTCCATTACAAGTAACGTCTCTTCATGTTTGGAGCTGGAAGGTCTTTATACAGAAGTAGAAGTCGGACGCTCCCGGTGCCGACTTCCAGAACCTTCTGTGATTGGACGGGTCACCTTTCTATGAGTATTGTCGGGAAGTACAAACAATCTGAACGGAGGATGTATGGGCGGATCTAACAAGGTGAGAGGAGCCGACCAATCATTCTTCTGACTTCCATATTCTGAGAGGTGACAGGAAATGGGAACTCCGCTCACTGCCGGCAGCACTCTGATTCCAAATACACCCCAAGTCTGTAGATTGTGTACAGGGAGTGAAGGGTTAAATGTCTGCAAACAAGACCTTAGAGATAAGATGAAAGAATCGGCGCTTTATTCTTAGCACCGCCGACGGTATAGGCGTGGATAGGGGTGTTCCGGGCGTGTATAGGCGTGTTCCGGGCGTGTATAGGCGTGTAGAGGCGTGTATAGGCGTGTAGAGGCGTATTCCGGGCGTGATCGTATAGTTTGTCCAATCAGATTCATATCTTTATTATCAGTCATTAAGCAGTTAATTGGGAGGTGACATCATGTGACCGGCGAATCGAGGAACTTCCAGAAGCCCGTCCCATCAATATTCAGGTAAGACCGGTTCTGACCACAAAGGTCTGTTTCTGGCTCCGAGACAGGAAAGAATGGCCGACTGTCATCTGGTTGTCCATATTCTATGTCACCGGCTCTGAACTTCTGTTTCCATGGCAACCGCTGCCAAAGAAAGATTTGCAAGTGTATATTATCCGTCTTAAAGTAGCATACAAGCAAGAGAGACCCCCGTATATATACTCAGGAGGAGAGTCTGTATCATTCTGTATACCCCTGTGTCCAACATCCCCCCCCCTGATATCACCTGTGTGTCTGACCATGGGGGAACTACAAGTCCCAGCATCCCCTCCACTGATATCACCTGTGTGTGTGTCTGGCCATGGGGGAACTACAAGTCCCAGCATCCCCTCCACTGATATCACCTGTGTGTGTGTCTGGCCATGGGGGAACTACAAGTCCCAGCATCCCCTCCACTGATATCACCTGTGTGTGTGTCTGGCCATGGGGGAACTACAAGTCCCAGCATCCCCTCCACTGATATCACCTGTGTGTGTGTCTGGCCATGGGGGAACTACAAGTCCCAGCATCCCCTCCACTGATATCACCTGTGTGTGTGTCTGGCCATGGGGGAACTACAAGTCCCAGCATCCCCTCCACTGATATCACCTGTGTGTGTGTCTGGCCATGGGGGAACTACAAGTCCCAGCATCCCCTCCACTGATATCACCTGTGTGTGTGTCTGGCCATGGGGGAACTACAAGTCCCAGCATCCCCTCCACTGATATCACCTGTGTGTGTGTCTGGCCATGGGGGAACTACAAGTCCCAGCATCCCCTCCACTGATATCACCTGTGTGTGTGTCTGGCCATGGGGGAACTACAAGTCCCAGCATCCCCTCCACTGATATCACCTGTGTGTGTGTCTGGCCATGGGGGAACTACAAGTCCCAGCATCCCCTCCACTGATATCACCTGTGTGTGTGTCTGGCCATGGGGGAACTACAAGTCCCAGCATCCCCTCCACTGATATCACCTGTGTGTGTGTCTGGCCATGGGGGAACTACAAGTCCCAGCATCCCCTCCACTGATATCACCTGTGTGTGTGTCTGGCCATGGGGGAACTACAAGTCCCAGCATCCCCTCCACTGATATCACCTGTGTGTGTGTCTGGCCATGGGGGAACTACAAGTCCCAGCATCCCCTCCACTGATATCACCTGTGTGTGTGTCTGGCCATGGGGGAACTACAAGTCCCAGCATCCCCTCCACTGATATCACCTGTGTGTGTGTCTGGCCATGGGGGAACTACAAGTCCCAGCATCCCCTCCACTGATATCACCTGTGTGTGTGTCTGGCCATGGGGGAACTACAAGTCCCAGCATCCCCTCCACTGATATCACCTGTGTGTGTGTCTGGCCATGGGGGAACTACAAGTCCCAGCATCCCCTCCACTGATATCACCTGTGTGTGTGTCTGGCCATGGGGGAACTACAAGTCCCAGCATCCCCTCCACTGATATCACCTGTGTGTGTGTCTGGCCATGGGGGAACTACAAGTCCCAGCATCCCCTCCACTGATATCACCTGTGTGTGTGTCTGGCCATGGGGGAACTACAAGTCCCAGCATCCCCTCCACTGATATCACCTGTGTGTGTGTCTGGCCATGGGGGAACTACAAGTCCCAGCATCCCCTCCACTGATATCACCTGTGTGTGTGTCTGGCCATGGGGGAACTACAAGTCCCAGCATCCCCTCCACTGATATCACCTGTGTGTGTGTCTGGCCATGGGGGAACTACAAGTCCCAGCATCCCCTCCACTGATATCACCTGTGTGTGTGTCTGGCCATGGGGGAACTACAAGTCCCAGCATCCCCTCCACTGATATCACCTGTGTGTGTGTCTGGCCATGGGGGAACTACAAGTCCCAGCATCCCCTCCACTGATATCACCTGTGTGTGTGTCTGGCCATGGGGGAACTACAAGTCCCAGCATCCCCTCCACTGATATCACCTGTGTGTGTGTCTGGCCATGGGGGAACTACAAGTCCCAGCATCCCCTCCACTGATATCACCTGTGTGTGTGTCTGGCCATGGGGGAACTACAAGTCCCAGCATCCCCTCCACTGATATCACCTGTGTGTGTGTCTGGCCATGGGGGAACTACAAGTCCCAGCATCCCCTCCACTGATATCACCTGTGTGTGTGTCTGGCCATGGGGGAACTACAAGTCCCAGCATCCCCTCCACTGATATCACCTGTGTGTGTGTCTGGCCATGGGGGAACTACAAGTCCCAGCATCCCCTCCACTGATATCACCTGTGTGTGTGTCTGGCCATGGGGGAACTACAAGTCCCAGCATCCCCTCCACTGATATCACCTGTGTGTGTGTCTGGCCATGGGGGAACTACAAGTCCCAGCATCCCCTCCACTGATATCACCTGTGTGTGTGTCTGGCCATGGGGGAACTACAAGTCCCAGCATCCCCTCCACTGATATCACCTGTGTGTGTGTCTGGCCATGGGGGAACTACAAGTCCCAGCATCCCCTCCACTGATATCACCTGTGTGTGTGTCTGGCCATGGGGGAACTACAAGTCCCAGCATCCCCTCCACTGATATCACCTGTGTGTGTGTCTGGCCATGGGGGAACTACAAGTCCCAGCATCCCCTCCACTGATATCACCTGTGTGTGTGTCTGGCCATGGGGGAACTACAAGTCCCAGCATCCCCTCCACTGATATCACCTGTGTGTGTGTCTGGCCATGGGGGAACTACAAGTCCCAGCATCCCCTCCACTGATATCACCTGTGTGTGTGTCTGGCCATGGGGGAACTACAAGTCCCAGCATCCCCTCCACTGATATCACCTGTGTGTGTGTCTGGCCATGGGGGAACTACAAGTCCCAGCATCCCCTCCACTGATATCACCTGTGTGTGTGTCTGGCCATGGGGGAACTACAAGTCCCAGCATCCCCTCCACTGATATCACCTGTGTGTGTGTCTGGCCATGGGGGAACTACAAGTCCCAGCATCCCCTCCACTGATATCACCTGTGTGTGTGTCTGGCCATGGGGGAACTACAAGTCCCAGCATCCCCTCCACTGATATCACCTGTGTGTGTGTCTGGCCATGGGGGAACTACAAGTCCCAGCATCCCCTCCACTGATATCACCTGTGTGTGTGTCTGGCCATGGGGGAACTACAAGTCCCAGCATCCCCTCCACTGATATCACCTGTGTGTGTGTCTGGCCATGGGGGAACTACAAGTCCCAGCATCCCCTCCACTGATATCACCTGTGTGTGTGTCTGGCCATGGGGGAACTACAAGTCCCAGCATCCCCTCCACTGATATCACCTGTGTGTGTGTCTGGCCATGGGGGAACTACAAGTCCCAGCATCCCCTCCACTGATATCACCTGTGTGTGTGTCTGGCCATGGGGGAACTACAAGTCCCAGCATCCCCTCCACTGATATCACCTGTGTGTGTGTCTGGCCATGGGGGAACTACAAGTCCCAGCATCCCCTCCACTGATATCACCTGTGTGTGTGTCTGGCCATGGGGGAACTACAAGTCCCAGCATCCCCTCCACTGATATCACCTGTGTGTGTGTCTGGCCATGGGGGAACTACAAGTCCGTTATATAGAAAAATAAGCTCCCACTCTGGTGTATAAAACGACACAACAATCGGTATGATTGATAAGCGATTTGCATACAGAAAGAGTAGATACCGCCTCTGAAGGATAGCGAGGCGGGAAAAAGAGGTTATACTTCAACCAGTCTCCATAATCAGCCTATCGGATGACTTTATTAGTATATAGAAAGATATGTTTTAGTATAAAAGAGAACAAACACCGCCCCACTATGACAGCAATTCACTCATTAACATTGGCAACGTTGTCAGGCATATCGCTCTCTAATAAGACGCACATAGGAACAGCGCCGCATCTTGGACCCTTTTACATGATGTCATAGAATGCCGCCACTTGTCATAATATTCATCCCGTTGGTGTGGATGCATAGAACAGCAATATACAAATAGCCGGGGGATTGTCTCATCAGAAACAGGACTGACTTTCTCCTTGTACAAGTCCCCAAATGATACTTTGCAGAGATCGGCGTGTTCCTCTCATTGCATAGGAGGCACTTTGGTGTGTCCAGTGTCAGATAGTAACAAAGTTTCAGAGGCAAGGAGGCGGTGACATCGTGATTGGCACGGGCCGGCTTTCTCTCTCATTGCATAGTAGACACTCTGGTGTATCAGGCGGGAACTAGATCCAGGGTTTCATAGCAGAGAGACATGTTAGAGTAACTTATATGGAGAAACAGAGTGTCACATAGATAGATCATCCCAGCCAGAGCCGCATCCTGCACACAGTTTAAGACAGAAGGGGGTCTCCCTGTCACCTGGCAAGGGCGCATCACGTGATGTGTTCTTATATCTGACAGGGGCAGAGTGACCCCCATATTCATCCCAGCACAGATGTGTAGTCACTGTCAGCTGGTTCATGCTGTGGGGACAAACCTTACATTGTGCAATACATGTGG
>NW_017310009.1:45831-46264 GCF_000935625.1 Nanorana parkeri
TGAAGACCTACATTGTCTGAGTATTGTGGGGGGGGGGGGGGGGGTTACACTTATGACCTGTGCACAGATTGGGGATCTCCAACCCTTAGATTGGGGTGTTTATGTTCTTGTTGCTCTAATAGTTTTAGACTTCACATTGGTGTCCTGATGGGATTAGTCCCCTGAAATAAATATTCCTTTATGTAGTGGCCGTCAGGTTGCATGTTCATGGATCTGGGTGTCTCCACCATTCCTGTGGCCTCCATGACCATGGTAGAGGGTAGGGATCGTTGGGTGGATTTGGGAACGGACGGATCCGGACACCGGGGGCTTTAGGAACCTGGATTTGTCCCTCACCACTGGAGTTTGGGATGAGCTTGTTGGGGGTCTGGTGGCTTTCAGCTTGTTCTAAGTCGGCTTTAAAAAAAAAAAAGACAGAGGGGGGGGGGGGGGG